>NW_027255896.1:24400505-24533005 GCF_043229965.1 Drosophila suzukii | reverse complement strand
CGCGAAGCGCGAAATAAACTTCTCCTAAAATATCATATTCTTCTTCAGCTTCATTGTCACTATTTGTCCCTTGACAAGTTCTTCCCCGGCTTTTTGAAAACTCATAGTTTGCAGCAAAATTAGCTAAACACAGGCCTTTATAAAAATCTTGTCTTTGTTCGTATCTGTCCAGCAAACCATTCTGAAAGATGTCAGTGGAATTCTGAGGCATATTTCGCAGGACGCTTGTAGGTCCAAGCATACGAACTCGTTGTTCTGGAGGGAAGGTGTTTACGTGAACGCATTTATTGCTAGATTCTGATAACGCCAATCCCATACAACAATATACGGCCTCCTGACCAGAGATCTCAGTGACCGAAATATATTTGTGGCCAAGATACTGCAGCTGTTGCCGAATGCTTGAATTGCCTCTTCGAATGTCATTAGCTGCTTCTCGCATTAACTTCGAAATACACCTTTGGGATTTGTTAATATAATTAATTATGTTGCTACAGAAAGCAAAAGGGTCCAAAATTAACTGGATATCCATATTTGCCCTTTGCATAGAAATAATGTGTTTATATAAGCATTAACTTGAATTTCTGAAAATGTTCTCTTCAGAAATATCTGTGGTTTTTTCAAACTAGACCTAATAGCATATAAGTAGTCCTCGTAACTGAGGCAAATCATCTGATTGATCGCGAAGCAAAAAGCTACGCATTTTTTTAAAATTTTCGTAGTGAAGATAAAAGTTTTGAGTTTCTTCAGGAAGTGGCTTCAATATTTCCGTTTGGGGCATTGGAGGACATGAAATACCGAATCGACAAACAGATTGTCCGCGCACCTTTTCAACATACGAAGCCAAATCCGTGTTTGTAACATCCACAGTTACAAACTGATCAATGAAGGCTATTACACTAGGCATAGATTCCTCATTTTTGAAATCCCCTTCCGGGGCATCCTTCACCCAAAACATACCGTGAATATGAGGTGAGCCTCTCTGTTGAAACTCAACTCGCCAATAATAGGTAATAACAAAATTACTTCCAAAGATACCCCCAGGTTTCTTCATTAATTTAAGAACTTCCCTACATCTATAATCAAAATATCTAGCACACGTCAATGGGTCTGTCCTAATCAGGCGCGCCTTTTCCCTAAATTGTAAATTTAAAGCTTCTTCTTCATTTATTTCAACCATATCTACATTACGCTTGAGCAGTACTATAATCTCTGCCCACCTAGTTTCAGCGCCCGACAGAGTTATAAAGAAAGTTGGCCAAGAAAACTGGCGAATCGTAGCCATGACTTTCTTCTTTCCATCTTCCCAATGAGCAGACGACGTGCGAATTTCCTTAAGAATTCGATATCCACCATCATGGCTAAATAGGTTGCTCATAAAATCTTCATCAAGTACGTTAGCAGCTGTTATAGCGCTGGAGGCGCTGCCTCTTTTATCTACGTTCCTAAGTTCAGACCTAACTACGGTTGAATAACTCTCTGAAGATGGTCTCTTGACGCCAGCATATATGCTTGTCAACGCTAATTCTTCAGAGTCAGCATCGAGAATCACGTCGAGAGGTTTTGGAATTCCTACATTGTGTGTCTGGTTATTCTCAAGGATCGTTTCTTATCCTCCAGGATTTAGCTCTTCGGCTTCCGTATTATCATCGGAATTAGTTGCCTCCGAATTTACATCCTCCTGCTGGATGGCTTATTACTCCTCTACTAACAGTTTCGGATGTAAAATCAGAAGCTTCAAAAGGGCGTTGAATTTCAGGAGGCAGTGTCGAGCGGCAGTTTTATCCAGATGTCTACATCTCGCGCGCTCGCACTGCCGTCCGCTCTCCCTCTCCATCTCTCCCCTAATTCTCCGCTCTGCTCTGTAGCGCTTAAGTTAAGTTAGGCTTAAGCAGTTATTATTTCCAAGTGTACAAATAAACATTTACGCACGTCGCGTAAAAACCCCAAAGTACTCCCGTGTTTTTGGGTTCCATTCGATCTTGGGGCTTCACCTATTTTCATCGATCGAGCCACCCCGCCCCAACATTTTGGTCCAGTCGAAGCCGGATTTCAAAATCTTTGGATTTTCCTCTCCTCGAGTTTTCTTTGATTTTGTCCCAGCAGGCTTGAACCGCTCCAGATAAGTTCCACTTACTATAATTGCCGGTCATACAGCCAGTTTTTCGAACCCTATTTCGACTAACTTTCTGTATGATATATTGTCTAAATCCAAAAGTGATTAATCCGACGCAACGGCATTTAATATATGTAGTTTAATTCCGTTACTTGTTCCCGACAATATTCCAGTTTCCTTTGCCCACAGTTGCACACTTGAAACAATTCCAGTAAATATTTCAGTGCTACTATTCAACTAAAATATTTCTCAAACATATTTTCAATTCCAATTGTGTGTAAAATATACCTCAGCCACGGTAAAAAATTCCCGATCATAAAATTTGTCCTTAAGATTTGCACTCTTTATATTTTACTGTGTTCCAGCTGCGTGTGTATATTTACATAAATATTCTAATACAGTCCACTCTAAGTACCCTTTCTTATACAGTCCACTCCAACTACTTTTCTCGACCTACAAATACCGCTAAACTATTTCTAAAATTAAAAACAAAATTACAATATCCACAAATTTACTCCAGCAAATCGTTTTCAATTTAGTTGTGCAGGTGACAAACAAACGCACCGACGTACAAACATAAGCGAAGTCTGTCAAATTCCCGCAACGTAATTCCGCTATTCGCACGCCACATATGTACATACGTACAGTGTACATACATACGTATATCGATATTTTCACCAGTGCACAGTGGGTCAAGAGCTCACAATAAATGTTCCTTCCAAACATAAAATATTAAAGTCCGTAATTCTTTAATTAAGTCCGACATTATTATTATTACAACATATCCTATTCAAATACTCATCCCAATCTTTCTGATCTGGACGAAGGTAAGCTCGAATCGCTGAAATAACAGAACGATTGACTCGCTCAGAGGCGTTAGCTTGAGGTGAATGAACAGCCGTCAGCATGTGTGAAATCTCATACGTCTTCATTAGTTTCTGAAACGCTTCAAAATGACACTGGGATCCGTTGTCTGATACGACAGTTTCCGGGACACCGAAAGTCATGAAGAGCTCGCCTTCGAGGTACTTAATAACAACACTAGCGTTAATCTTCTTTAAAGGTTTTAGAAATACAAATTTAGAGAAATGATCTAGGGCTATGAAAATCCCGATATTCCCGCTTCTCGAACGTGGGTAAGGTCCGAGAAAATCGATGAAAATTCGTTGAAAAAGTCGCACAGTTTCTGGCGCTTTTCCTAGCGGTGGTCTGAGAACATGATTCGGTGGTTTAGACGACTTACATGTCTCACAGGCATTAACGTATGCTTTTACGTCTGGCACGAGGCGAGGCCAAAAATAATACCTCCTAACGCGCTCGACAGTCTTATGTATCCCGCCGTGGGAAGCCAATGGACTGTTATGGGCTTGGAAAAGAACTTCGGGGATCAGCTCTGATGGTAACCAAAGCTTCCAAGCGTATTCATCGTGTACTTGTTCTCCAGTTAAGTGTTCTGCTTTTCTATACAAATACCCCTCCTCTGTTTTAAGATCAGGGAAATTATCTTTCTTCTCTTCAACCTTAGCTACTAGGTCTTTGTAAGCAGGAGATTTAAAGTGGTTTGAATTCATATCGACCAACAAACCTTCCCGCAAATTTATCGCCGCGACTTCGTCCTCGTTAACGCGGGACAAGGAATCAGGTACCACGTTCATAGTACCCTTACGATGCTCAATTTTAAATCGATATCTTTGCAAGGCTAACGCCCATCGAGCTAAACGAGAACTGAGATCATGGTTAGACATAAGCCATTTAAGCGAGGCGTGGTCAGTTGTAATCGTGAAATCATGTCCTTCCACGTAAGCTCTAAAGTTCTTCAAGGCTACTATTGCCGCCAGACACTCCTGCTCGGTCACGGTATAATTTCTTTGAGCTCGATTTAGTTTTTTCGAGATAAATGCAATAGGACGTTCGTCTCCTTCCTGAGATACCTGTACTAACACAGCACCGACACCAGACTTGCTAGCATCGCAATGGATAGCAAATGGTTTAGAAAAGTCCGGGCTACATAACACCGGAGCTTCGCTATGACGAGTCTTCAAGATTTCAAAGGCTTTTAGTGCTTCTGGAGTTAGACTGAACTTTCGTTTGGTTGTCATTAAATCAGTTAAAGGAGAAGCGAGTGATGCAAAATTCGGAACGAACGCCTCGCAGCGTTTTCGGGACGGGAAACTCGGTGATTGCTTTCACCTTTTCAGGATCTGTACGAATTCCGCCATCACCAATGATATGGCCCAGACAACGTACACGTCGCATGCAGAAATGACTTTTGCCAATATTGATTGTCAATCCTGCACGCTTGATGTGAACGGCGATCTCCCTAAGTACGTTAAGATGATTCTCAAAATTTGACAATACTACCAGGAGGTCATCCAAGTATATGAATACCTCGTTCCTGAGATGCGGTGGGACGACTTTGTCCATCAAGCGAGACATTGTACTTGTGGCATTACAAAGCCCAAAAGGCATTACTTTAAATTGGTAGAGTGGCCTACCGGGGACTGTAAATGCAGTCTTGTCTCGGGATTGAACTTCCAACGGCACTTGCCAATATGCGTCTTTCAAGTCAAGACTAGTAATATACTCGGCTCTTGGCAACCGACTTAAGATGCCACTGATTTGTGGAAGTGGAAATGCGTCTTTCTCGGTGAAACTATTGACCTTTCGGCAATCTAAACAAATCCTCACTTTGCCAGGTTTAGTAACCATGACGATGGGAGAGGACCATGCGCTTTCCGACTCTTCAATAACCCCTAATTGCAACATTCTGTCTATTTCTGCGTACATACTCTTCTCAACGGCAGGTGAGACGGGGAAATGACGCTGTTTGACTGGCTTAGCACTGCCCACGTCAATTGTATGAGTAATCAAACTAGTCTGCCCAAGACCTTCCTGAGCGAATGAAGGAAAGGAATTGATAACGAGAACTAATCTTAACTTTTCTGCTTCAGACAAGTCGTGTTGATCTACCTCGACGTCGCTGCTAACTTTGCTAGACTTTTTAGATTCTAGCTCGGATATATGCAGATTTTTGGGAAGAAGATCATACAGCCTCCAAAAATCTATGCCCAAGTATAGATCTTGCTTTAGTGATGGTACAATATAAATGTTTAAAATCTTTTGAATGTTTCCATATTCTATGTCCACTTTCATCTTGCCTACTATTCGTTGTGGGCTTCCATCTGCCGTGGTAGCACTAACGTTTAACGACTTGTAAGCATTATTATTTTTCATGAGTTCGCTGGCTAAATCACCCCCAAAGCAACTTATAGATGCCCCGGAGTCAAGTAAACCGTACACGGTACGATCTAATAAACGGACTGGCAAAAACGGTCGAGGATCTCTTGTTTCTATCGGAACAGAACAAATATATTTTAGTCCTAGCCGACAGGTGCTAATGTTTTGCCAAAAAGATTTGATTCTTTTAGAACTCCGAGATTTAAATCTTTCCAAGAGAGGGTTAAGACAAAATCTAGGATTTGGAATATCAGGTAAATTTTTAACTTTACAATGCAGCAAGGAGCTGGCATTTCTTTCCGGAACGTCAGGGATAATTTGTGGTGCAACGAACGGTACATCCACATTTAATCGGTCATCGTTGACTGGTTGCGAAAGGCACTCGAAGTTTTCGGTCTGTACGGCAACTTCGAAGAGCCGGACTTGGAGTTTTTTGCACACTTTGCACAATTCGATTTGTAAGTGTTATCTGCTCCACAGCCGTAACAAAAAAGTCTTTTATCGGCTAAACAATCTTGGTAAATGTGGCCATCTTTGCGACAATTCCAGCATTTTAAGGTAAACGCGTCTACTTCTAACTCGTTTTCCGACTCAGAACCTTTCTGATATTCAGATTCTAGAATCAGTTCTGATATTTCGCGTCTAAATGGGCTACTTTTACTATAACCGTGAGCGCGTTTGACGTCGTCGAGAAAAGCTTCGCGTCGACGACAGGTTTCTCTTAACTCTGAGACTGTTGAAATATCCACATTCAATAACTCATGTCGTATTTCAGGCCTCAGATTATTCTTGAGAACTCGGACAAGTTTTCTCGAGCTCCATGGTATCTCTAGTTGATCGACTAAAATGTTTATGCTATCGTAAAAGCTATCGAAGGTTTCACTAGGCTTCTGCTTCGTGTTGCGGATCAACTCCTCGATGTCAATATCATCCCTTTTCTGACGAAATTGCAATCGTAAAGCAGAACATAATCTATCCCAGCGGACTTCAGTTACCGATTTATGGTAACGCCAATAAAATTCGTTGGCCTTGCCCTCAAAGAGAACGCTGGCGTTCCTACAAAGGACTGAGAAATTCCCCTCTAACGTTTGATGCGTCAGCGCCTCAACTCTATAAATGAAGTTATCTACTGAAACACCTGATCCCGAAAATTTAATTTTCCATCCGTTTAAAATATGAACGACCTTGTCGGGTCTAGTTAGGAGATCGGAAATTTAATTTCGGTGAGAACCAGGAGAACCTATGTTAGGCAGGACCCGATGTCTGTTTTGAATTTGCTCGACAACAGCTGGCTCGTTATTTTCCTCGTCTACTGGAGAAGGAGTTGCTGACCTTTCCTCGCCACTTATAGCGGAATTTGGCGGAGTTCTGATCAGTCTCTGTACACTTTCTTCTACCGAATTCTGGATTAAATCTGTAATTTTCTCTGAAAGAAGAGAAAATAGTCTTCGCTCCATGGACACCATTGTGACCGTGTTTATTGCGGTTGCTTGATCAGTAACGCTATTGTTGTTGCTCTGAGCGCTTCCAGATGGACACGGGGTATTATCGCTAATTTCTTGTTGGCGACCTTTAGATTGAGACCGAGTTTGTAAACACTTTTCGACCACTGGCCTGCAAGAAACTTTGCATACTGGACACAAGTCGCTTTTCTTGAAATGCGCATCAATGCACTTTTTATGAAACTCGTGACTGCATATGGTTTCGAAAAGTTCGGAAAATGATTTAATTTCGGACTTGCATATTGGACAGACTGGCTTGGTGGCTTCCTGAGAGCCTTTCCCTGGGGATCGGTCTAACCCCATTTTAGAATAATTTAGAAATAATTAAATTTTTAAGAAATACAAAAACCAAAGAGAGTCCACCGTAGTAGATATACAACTAAAATCTTCTTGATATATAAACCAATAAAATTAGTAAAACTGAACTTTTGCTTGATGTTTCCCGTATCGTAGGATAACTAAATTATTATTTTTTTAACTGCTAAACTTTCTCGGAAAAATAATAAGAGACAGATTAATCGGACCTCTCGTTTTCTCAAATAAAACTAAATCCATGTAGGGAGACGGTTAGATTTTCTACTGTTGTATACTGTTGTATTCCTGCTTCACTAATAAAAACGTAATCGCTCTAAGGCTAAAAGAAATTAAAATTTCTACAGGTCTTTCGTGGATAGTGTACCACTTGAAGTTGTACCTATTTTCCAAATCGCTTGAGTCTATAGAAACCTTTTATTTTGCAAAGTGTGGTTAAGGTAATGATGTAGCAAATCAGAAAGGGTCAGAAGATCTACTGTAGTTTGATACTCTATGCATTTTCCTCGGACTGAGTTTTCTAAACACCACTAACTAAGTAAAGAAAAATCCTAACTCTGATTATTAATTTTGGCCAGAAAGAAAACTAATGTTCTTTGTCTCTGTTCTCCAAAAGAATTAAAGATCAAAGAAAGGTATTTTGTAGAAGTGAATAAATTAAAAGTTGAAATTAAAGAAGTATAGAAAAGAATTCGAATTTAATTACCGGTGAGTCTTAATGAGTGATTACTTTACTCACTAAGGCCCCACACGTTGAGCGCCACTTTTCTTATTAATAATAATGAATTATATCTGTAGCGTGTAACGGTTGCATGAAATCGGGAATCTGCAGTTGCGGGGCACGCTATTAGGGTCCAGCACTCGCTCGTCGGCTTTGGGGGTGACTGCGTACTGACTACACATTATTATCACTAAGATCAGAAATAAGCGTGCTAGCGACAGAGAGAATAGTAAACTGAAACCGGAAGAGAACGATAAATAAATTCAGGAATAAGTGTTATAGGGACAGAAGAGTTTTGGAGAAAGTTAGCTATGCGAATCCACGGATGGTATTGTGGTCGCGTATGGCCCTCCCAACCTATGATCATCACCTTAAAGCATGGCTTCGGTGACCCCTTTGATACCCTACGATCGAGAAATCATCAGCTAGTTCAGTTCAAAGTTATTTATAGATCCATGGTTTTATTTCTGTTCGAAAAGGTAATTAATTTTCCGTGGATAGCGGTACAAGTCATATTTAATATTTATAAAAAGAACATAGGGTATTTAAAAAAATATAAGGCATAGGAAGATAATATTCATGATATAACAATGTATTTTACTAAATATACATTTTAGCTTAAAGAAATAGTTTTCCGATAGTTCTAGGTATTTTGTATTATTTTTTTTTTTTTTAGTTTAAAAATACTTCTTCAAGGGACTTCCTTAATTTATCAATTCATGTACTCAGGCAATTAGAGACTTTAAGATTTAATAGTAGGCGATCGTAATTTATTCAACTTCTTTTGAAAATCGCAAATTAATTCATAGAGAATGCAAATAACTCAAGGTATTTTAATTAACTAATTGTTTCGTTCAATTTACGGATCGGCAAGAAATGTGAATAAAAATATATATATATGTGATTAGTTAGTGTGACTCACGGCATTTCCTCCAACGTTGAAGATCGATCTCCGGACGGGATGGGTTGGCTGTAATGTTAATGGTAGCGATATTTCTCGCCATGTAGAATTTAAAGGGCAAATAAACATTTCTCTCAGACGCGCGAACGATTTGAACTAAACTTGTAACCCGTACCTAATTCATCGTACTTCCTTGAATGCTTTACAACAACAAATTTCTCATTTAAACCTAAAAAAAAATTCTATCTCTTCTTAAATTAAATTAATGCTTCTCGGCGTGCATTATCTCTTTTGACCCGATCGACTTGTTAATTTCTTTTAATTTGCTAAATATAACTATCGCTTTACATGGCGTTGCCACTTGAGGCTTTACGAAAAATTATTGTTTGGTTTATGGTTTACATATCTTTGATTTCATTGATTTTCTTTTCACATTAATTCTTAAATTCGGTTTCTCAAAGCGCGTTGGTTATATAACAGGGTTAGGACTGATCCACTACGAAAGAGAATTTTTATCTCCATTAAGGTTAAACCCGGTTGGCTAGTGTGCCAAGCTAGGTTAAGGCCGTTCACACACGCGGCGCTTTTACAACATAAACGGGTATAAATCCCTAAATCTGCGGCAGCGATTTTCCACTCGGGAATCTCCCAGACGGACACGCGCACCCCTTAAAACTCGGCTGGTGTACGGATGCTCGGCATGATGGTCATCGGGACAGCTTATATAATTGAATTAAATGGCCATCGGTCCTCTTTATATAAACTGCTCTTCTTGGTCGGCACTACATGACCCGTAGACAGGTAGACAGTAGATAGGGGTACTTCAGGGCACTAATCTCTCCAAATCATTCCTCGCGGGCCAACCTAACGATTAGGCATTTAAATTAATTACAGATATGCCAAAATATGGGTTCCAAAAAAATCAAACCTGACGATTGGGCCCCGAGATTTGATTTTGGCCTTCTTGAGGTGGTAAATCCTCCAGTAAATTGGCCGAATCAACAAAATGCGCCTCTGGCGGCAACTTGTGGCAGCACTGGCTGGGTTTTCCACCCGGAATTTTAAAAAATACCTGTAGTGAAATTTTGTTGAAGGTTAAAACGCCCCAATTTCTAAACAAATGCACTTGCACTTACTTTAAGCTTTATTCGCTGGCTAGCTTTTATAGCTGGCAGCCACACTGAGTGCTAAACACCACTTAGAATACTGGATGCCACTCAAAAAAATATATATTTCGGACTTTTAGTCTTTTAATTGAAAAAATGAAATTTCGAGATGTGGGCACGTCCGTTTTTCTTGCTGGTTAAAATAAGAAGAACTTAACCGGAATCGGCTGGATACCAGCGAGGCTCTTGGCGGCAATATATATCATATGACGACCGACAGGTGTCAAAACTAGAACTTTCCAAGACCACCCTGGCTCAGCTGTTCAAAACTATCGAAATATTGAATAGCCGACACAGGTGGCCACACTAGGTCAAGCTTTGGTTTAAGCGGACCCTGTATAGTAGGCTTTCAGGCTGAACTTAGGTTCGCCAGTTGCTACAGGCGCCGTTACAACCCCACCTTGGATGCCAGACGTACTCGAGGTATTAAATCCTACCAATGCCGAGTCTGCCAAAAGATCCATCATCTACGGAAGTGCCACCACTTTCTACGGCTAAGCCCCCAGAATCGGCTTCAGGAAATACATATCCAGAGGTACTGCTCCAATTGCTTGGCTCACAATCATTCCAAGGACTCCTGCCGCCGTAATCATCACTGCCACAAGTGTGGTAAGGCCCACCACACTCTCCTACGACGACCGATCTTCACTACCAACATATCCCTGGGCCTACTATCATGAGGTTCTTGCTATGGGTGTCCTCGCAAGGGGGGGGGGGAGAATGTTTACGTCAAAAGGGCGTTGAATTTCAGGAGGCAGTGTCGAGCGGCAGTTTAATCCAGATGTCTACATCTCGCGCGCTAGCACTGTTGTCCGCTCTCCCTCTCCATCTCTCCCCTAAGTCTCCGCTCAGCTCTGAGCGCTTAAGTTAAGTCAGGCTTAAGCAGTTCTTATTTCCAAGTGTACAAATAAACATCTACGCACGTCGCGTAAAAACCCCAAAGTACTCCCGTGTTTTTCGGGTACCATTCGATCTTGGGGCTTCACCTATTTTCATCGATCAAGCCACCCCGCCCCAACAATTACTAAGTATCTGATAGCGTCAGTAGTTTTAGAAGGCCTAATGGTCTCTGCCATGAATCCATGTCCGCATTCCATTCTTCGTTTAGGTGGAGCTGTATAACCTCAGCTTCATTGAAAGCTCGTGGGAGGGACGTCACAGTATTGCTTACTGGAATTGGAACATTTACAACAGCTCCTTTTATATCACTCTGACGCTCTTGATTTATCGTCTTAATAATCATAAAAGGAAGGCGAGGTGAAATCAGTCGTTTCTCCAAGGGAGTAAGCCCCGTTAAGCAATGAGGAATTTCTGGAAAATCTAGGCCGTTGGAAATGGCACCTTTGGGTGCTGGCTTGCATTTTGGTAATCTCCTCCTTGAACTCGCAATGTTCTTTTAAATAGGCTCTAGAAAGCTTATTTAAGTGCTTTGGGAACCACAATCCTTTACAAGAAAGGCAAATCTGATCGGGACCAAGCTTCACTTTTCTATTAAAAATGGCTATAAGAACATCCAATTCAGTAGGTCTTTTACTGGGCCTATACTCCTGAGACATAATAAGCTGTATCTCCTGACTTCGGATTGAGTTCCGAAGGTTTTCTGCTTCCCTGTTTCCACTAAGGCTTCTATACTGACTAACTCTTTGACTTATATTTTGAAGTGCATTGATGGTTGCTTGTCGAGCAGCTATACGTGCACTTCGTCGAGCCAGTGTATTTCTCGCCTGCTCGACGACCCTGCGGTCCCTAAAACTTCTAGCTGTAGCTCTCCTAGCCCTATCCTGCGCTCTTTCCAGCTCGGACTTGGCTATTTCGCCGCCTAATATAACGACGACTAGTATCGGCTGCTTGTTTACCCGCACCTCTCCAAGAGGTCAGCAGTGTTTTGAGCCTGTTCTGTAGCTCGCACTTGGCTATTTTGTCGTCTATTAGAACGACGTCGAGTATCGGCTGCTTGCTCATCCGCACGGAAAGCAGCATCCAAGCGTCTTTCCCTACGGTTCGCTGTGCCTTGATCCTGCTCTATAACTCTAGGCTTGCTAATCTGTCGCTTTTCTGAACGACGCTAAGTATTGCCAGCTTGTTCTACTGCAAAAGTGGTAATATTAAGGCGTCTTGACCTACGAGACGCTGTATTAACACCCTGGTCTGCATCCCTGACTAATAAATTTTCTCTTCGCATTCGATGAGCTTCAACATTTCCTACTCTCTCCATCTCTACATACTCAGTGTTTTCCCTATTTGCCCTATTTCTTAATAATTGATTCCTAGCCCGTTGAGATGCAGTAGGCCTATTTATTTATTGTACTCTGTTGCCAAAAGTTTAAAACTTAAGGTACAGGGAGGAATCGGCCATAGTTGCTGAGACTTTCGGCCGGACTAAATTGTAATTACATGTTTACTTAATAACTAGAAATTTACATATGAATGGGAAGAGAGGGAGATTAACAATTTAAATGAGTTGAAGTAGGTTAGCTGATTTGAGAAAGTTGAGGATTTGCTGAAGATTTTCATATGAAGGGTTGATTAAGAGATCAGATAGTTTTACATTTGAGTTACTAGGTCTATGTGTTTGAAGTGCGGTGCAGTCGTTAAGGATATGTGAGATCGAGATGGCGTCTGTGGTGCAGAATCGGCATTGGCTGTTTATTGGCTGGGAGAATCGGTATTCGTGTGTCAGTTTTGTGTGTCCTAGTCGAAGCCTGATGATTTTAGTAATTTCTTTCCTTGGCAAGCTGCAAAGTTGTGCGTTTTTTGGCGTATTCGTTGATGCTTATCATCTCTGGGTTAAGGGCTTGATACCAAGGAGATGCTTTCTGTTGTAGGTTTGTATTATTTTTAAGTATATTCGTTTTTAACAGTTTGTTAATATCCGTGCGGTTTAGATTTGGGATGGAAATGAGGGGTGATCTTGTTGCATCTTTCGCTGCTGTGTCGGCGCATTCATTTCCTTTGATCCCAATGTGACTAGGGACCCATAGCAACATGATTTTTGGGGCGAGTTTTATGATTAAGTCCCGGATCGATGTAGTGTAAAATGACATGTTGTTACAATTAAGGACAGCTTCCAAGGTTGACAGGGAATCGGAGCAAATGCAGGTTTTACCTCTTTTCTTCTGGGCTATTCTAACAGCTTCCAGAATTGCGATTGCCTCTGCTGTGTATACAGAGGAGTAGATTGGTAGGACAGCTTGCTTGACAATTTCTTCTTCTGTGGTGACTGCTAGACCTATTATTTCTTTGTTTTTGGAGCCATCGGTATACAGGAAGGAAAATTTCTTCTTTAAAAGGTTGTCATTGATGTCCAGGAACTTTTTTAGGTAAACATGTTTGTTGGTAGTCGATTTTTTTGCACAGCTTAATTGTATGTCTACTAAGCTTTCGTCCATAAGCCAGGGTGGTTTTATTGACTTGGTCTTCTGAGGAGCTTGGGTTGGGATATCAAGGTGTTGGCAGCTATTAATGCATTGGTTGATGGTAGAGTTTCTGTATTTTTTATTTTTGTTTTTGGAGATCCGATGTATGATTTGGTTGAGCGGGGTGTCTTTGGCCTGAAGGATAGTGTGGATTGATTTTGCTTTTAGGTATTCGGTTCTATTTTCTATTGATTGGATGTTTGCTTCAAGGTAGAGGTTATTTGTTGGCGTAGAGCAAAAGGCTTCTAATGATGTTCGCAGTGCGGAATTTAGTAGGGTTCTGATTGGTTTTATAGTAGATTTCTTTGACGTGCCGTATATAGAAAGGGCGTAATCTATCTTGGAAATGCATAGGCTTTTTACGATTTCGATTAAGGTATGTGGGTGGCTATTGTATTTTCCGCTGGATAAGCATTTTATTATGTTTAGGGACTTGTCTATTGATTTTTGTAGTTTCTTAATGTGGGGCTTAAATTTATATCTGTGGTCAAAATGTAGTCCTAATAACGACAGTTCCGTAACCGTTTTGATGGTCGTATCTTGTGTTAATACCTGGCATGAGCAGGCTCTTTTCCTGCATATATGAATGTGCTTGCATTTTGAAACAGAGAGCATTGCTCCTGATTTTTGGCACCAGGCGTTAATTTCGTTAAATAGAGTGTTCAAGTTGATCGACACATTTTTGTCTCGTTTTAAATTGATAAATATGTTAAAGTCATCGGCGTATGCTGTGTGGGAGAGGTTTTTGTGATTGTCTATAATATCGGAGAGGCTGTTGAATGCGATAAGGAAAAGTATAACCGAGAGTGGGGATCCTTGCGGTATGCCGTTGTGTAATGGTTGTACCGTTGAAGTGGTATTGTTGGCTCTAACTCGGATTTTCCTATTAGACATAAAATGTGACACGTAGGTGGTTATAATTGGACCACAGCCCCATGCCGAGAGTTGGTTAATGATTGTGTGTAGCCCTATTTTTTCAAAGGCTTTGGCAAAGTCTAGGGATATGATTGAGAGGTGTCTCTTTTCGTTGAGGGCTCTGTTGATAAGAGCGTCTGCGTAAAGCAGACAGTCCATAGCAGATTTCCCTTTTTTAAATCCGAGTTGTCGGCTATTTAGTAGTTTGTTGGATGTTGCAAACCACCATAGCCGTTTCGATATTATTTTATCTAGTGTTTTTGACAAGCAGGGATTGAGGGAAATAGGTCTGTAGGATTCTGTTAAAGTTTTGTCCGTACCTGGTTTGTGTATTGGGATAATTATGCTAGATTTGTAGGTTTGAGGAATGTGTGACTTTAGGATGCTATTGAAGAAATTTATGATTCTCATTTTGACCGGGTTTGCGACGTGTTGGATCATTGGATAATTTATTTTGTCCTGTCCTGATGTTTGACCTTTTAGGCTGTTTAGGGCGGTAGAGAATTCTAGAAAGTTTATATCTTGTTCCATAAATAGTGCTGTTCTGTGTGTGGTGTTACCTTGGTTGAGTGTGAGTAATTTTTGTTTTTCTTCGATGAAGCTTGTGGAAAATTGTGTGTCCTCTGAGCGAAGAGACCAAAATTTTGCAAATGTGTCGGCAATTTGTTCCGGGCAAGTAAGGAGATTGTTATTATGGTTGTCTTTAATAGCATGGATATTTGTGGCTTTGTGGAGTCCGCAGAGCTTTCTAATTTTGTTCCAAATTGTTTCCGGCTTGGATTGTGGCGTGATTTTGGATGTGAGCTCAAAGAGGCTGTCTGCTTTTCTCGATCTTATTTCTCTTCTGTATTGGGCGTTCAGTTTTTTGTAGTTAATTAGATTATTTGACGACATATCTCTATTGAAGGTCCTTCAGGCCTTGATTTTTTCCCTTTTTAAATTTTCCAGTTTTTTATTCCACCAGGGGACATTGTGGTGCGATCTTGGAGGTTTTGTATGTGGAATACTTTGGTATGCACTTTGAAGAATAATTTTGTTTATATTGCTTGCTTCTTGGTTTATATTTGTTGACGTTGGGATGGAATTACTAAGGATGTTTGTGAGTGTTTCAAATTTGTTCCAATCTGCGTTTTTTGTCACAAAGCGTTGATTGAAGTTGTCTTTCTTTCTTCTGCTGCTTGGAAACATGTCGATAGTAATTGGGAAGTGGTCGCTCCCTTGGAGAGAGTCGCTGATCTTGAAGTCGCAATAAATTCTGAGGTCGGGTGAACAAAATGCTAAGTCGATGTGTGTGAGGGATCTGTGGGTCGAGAAGTGAGTTGGTTGGCCGTTGTTTAGAATGGTGAAGCCCTTGTTCAGGATGAATTTGCCTAATATTCGTCCCCTACGGTTAGTTGTGGGAGAACCCCAGAAACTATTCCAGCTATTGAAGTCTCCTGTAAATAATGTTGGAGAGTTTCCTATAGGGACTATTGATTCCAGGTCTGCTTCGGTAAATTTTCTGTTCGGTGGGATGTAGGAAGAAACTATATTGAGTTTTTTGAAAGACTTAATTTCCAGTGCAATGGTGTCGAATGAGTTTTGAAGTGGAATTATGGTGTGTTCTATTGATTTGTGTATCAAAATTGCTGCACCGCCATCTGGACTGTGCGAGGATGTATAGTGAAATTCAAAGTTAACTGGGATAGGTAAGTTTTGGAAATAAGTGATGTGGGTCTCCTGGAGGGAAACGATTTTGGGATTAAGGTGCTTTAGTAGGATTAGCAGTTCGTTGTAGTTGTTAAGGTAACCATTTATATTCCATTGGAGGATCTTTAGAGTCATTTTTAGATTTTGGTTGGTGTTGGATTTGCATCAGTAGAGGAAATGGCTTTAAGTTTTGCTCTAGTCATGACAGAGTTTTGATCGTTTTTCAGCAGTCTTTTCGTTTTATTTGAGATGTTTAGAGGTAGGATTTTGGCTTTTCTTTTTGTTGTGTGATCCTGATTGGCGTCTTGTATTTCGGAACCAGATGACATGGGTTCATCTGGGTCAAAATTAGACGCGTTCGGGAGGGTAAACTCATCAGATTCGTAGCTTACCGTTTTGCGCTGCATAGGTGTTATTGTAGTTTTTGGTGGTTGCATTTGGTTAGATTGAGAGGAGGAAGCTTTGGCTGCGGAGGAGTACAGGGAGCCATCGTGGTGGCGGTTTTTGTAGATGGACCAGGCTGTCCTGTTGTCTACTTTATTTAAGGTCTTAATTGCTTGAACTTCCTTGTGTGACAAGAAAACTGGGCAGTTTCTGTCGCGGGCGTGGTGATCAGTGAGTGGTAGTTTTTTCTCCGTGCAGTTGATGCAGTTAGATTTGTTTGAGCATATTATACCTTGATCTGTGTTTTCATGAGCTGCAAGGCCACAGTTTGAGCAGATTGCTGAATTTTTGCAAAACTTTGCGGTATGTCCCATTCGCGAGCAGGTGATGCAGCGCATTGGAGGAGGAATGTGTGGGCGGACCTGGACTCTTTCGTATCCAATGTATATATGTTCTGGGAGGTTGGTTAGTTTGAATGTTAGTTTAATTAGACCTGTTTCATTTCTTTCAGTTTTTTGTGTTATTTGGCCAGGGGTATATTTGTAAATTTTTTTTAACTTCATCAACCTTTTGAGATCTAAGGTTCTCTAATATAATTTGCTCGTCAATTCCTCGTAGATCGTTTGAGTAAATAACTCCTTTAGTGCAATTAAGGCTTCGGTGTTCTGTTATTTTAATTGGGATAGTGTTGTAGGGAGTATTTGAAGGTAGACTGAAGAGATTTTTTAGTTTTTCGGCTTGTAATAGGTATTTGGTTAGAATTAGAAGTTTTCCGTCTTTGGTTTTTTTACAACTTGTGACTTCTCCTTGGATTGTATTGTCTATTGTTTTTTTGATAATGAATGGTGAGACTTCAGCTAGAGACTTGGAGTCGTCATCTGTCCTAGTCGCTATTAGGAATACTCCGTCTGGCGGGTGCCTTCTCCAGATGTCCGGAGGGTCGGGCATGATGAGGTCAACAAACTTTAAGGCTTCTTTAAAGCTGCCAAAATTGTTAGTTGCGTTGATCGGGAAGTAGATAAGCGGGGGCAATCTTTGCGTTTGTTTTGATTATGCGTTGGGATGCTGCGGTACTTTAATGATACGCGGAAGAACACGTCCGATGGCTTAGGCTGTCGAGAGTGAACTGAGGCCTATTTAGTCGAGGCCTTTTTATAAAAATATTTAAGTTTCCCTAATGGAAATTATATCTTTAAAATATAAATAATAACTATAATTTTATAAAAAAGGATTAGTTAAGCTAAATTAATAGAACTATAAGTGCAAGTCCTTGAAAGACGAAACTTATAACCCTATTACGATTTTATTAGTATATAGTATATAGTAATATATTGAAAATATTGAATAATAATAATCAAAGAAAATGTCTTTAAAAAGACCCAGTCTTAAAATATTATTATACCTAACAAATATTATTAAAATATTAAAACCCTTAATTAAGTTAACAAATAAATACCTTAATTTATAAATAGAATTTTAAGTGTTAGTCTTTAAAAAGACTAAAACTTATAGGACTATTAGATAATAAATACGTAAATTTATAAAAATAAAAAAAAAGCGTTTAAAAAGGCAATTTCCTTATATTTCTATAAATAAGAAAAAAGGGCAAGGCGATTAAAAAAATTGATAATCAAAAATTTAATCGGAAAAACTTTTAAATATGATAATAGAAATGTTTACAATTGTCAATAAAACTACTTTAAAATAAAAAATAAAAAAAATGTAAATCGAAAATTTAGCAGAAAAAACTTTACAACATGAAAATAGAAATAACAAAATTACTTTAAAATGGGTACTTAGCAAAGTGCGCAGCAACCAGTCATCAGCAAATCACGGCAGCGACGTCGGCAGAAGCAGCAACAACTCGCATCCGCGTAAAAACACAAATTTACGTTAAGTTCTTAGCAAAGGAAAAACACAAATTTACATAGGAAAATTAATTTAATGAGTTTACGTTAAATTGCTTGCAAAGATTAATTTACGTTAAGAATATCGCTTTTAAGTTGGAAGACACTTGAAAAATTCGCAAAAATCGCATTCGGCAGACGGGCAATAGTTTCGCTTACGATGGTAAGTCGTAGACTAAAGACATAACAGAAGATTTACAGCGCTGTAAAGTTGTTGCCCGCCAGATTTACATGCACGGATTTTCGGTCCTTTTACTACTATTTCCCTTCTCTTTTGGCGCATAAAAATGCACTAAGAAAGAAAATGCTAGGAGCAAAAAGTCCTCCCTCCCGCGCGCTTTCTATTGTTTTAGCAATTTAAATCATACATTAACCCGATAGGAACTAGGTAAATAAAACTGGTAGACCAATGAATTGGTGTTAAGGTATAGCCAAAAAGGGGAACCAAATTAAGTTTTTATTATTAAATAGAGTAAGTTAGCCGCGCACATTGCTCTCTCTTTGCGTTGGCAGCGCCTTACATTATTATTTTTATACCAGTTACTCGTAGAGTAAAAGGGTATACTAGATTCGTCGGAAAGTATGTAACAGGCAGAAGGAAGCGTTTCCGACCCCATAAAGTATATATATTCTTGATCAGGATCACTAGCCGAGTCGATCTAGACATGTCCGTCTGTCCGTCTGTCTGTCCGTCCGAATGAACGCTGAGATCTCGGAAACTATAAGAGCTAGGCTATTAAGATTTGGCGTGCAGATTCCTGAGCTACGTACGCAGCGCAAGTTTGTTTCAGCAATGTGCCACGCCCACTCTTACGCCCACAAACCGTCCAAAACTGTGGCTCCTACAGATTTGATGCTAGAATAAAAATTTTAGCTGAAGTGTATTTTTCTCATCAATACCTATCGATTGACTCAAAAAAAAGTTTGCCACGCCCACTCTAACGCCCACAAACCGCCCAAACCTGTGACGGCCACAGTTTTCATGCTAAATAAAAATTAAATTTAATTAAATTAAACGGTTAAATCTGTCTACCGCCGGTAGGTGGCGTATTTTAATCTCGCTTTGCTGCTTGCATATCTCCATTTTCCTTTGATCCATTTAGCTGAGTAACGGGTATCTGATAGTCGAGGCACTCCACTATAGCGTTTCCTTGTTTTGCCATGCTTTTGTTTCAGCTTGCGTCGAGAAAGAAAGAGCAAAACATACATAGTTTTAAAGAGGTTTGTATATTCGCCGCGCAATTCAGTTTGCAACTATTTACACGCAAACATACATATGTAAATATATCATCATCTGGACCAGACATAATTTCTTTTCCTAACTCCTTGGGATGTTTGTAGGCGTTGGAGTGGGCGTGGCAAAGATTTTATGGGACAGTCTATAGGTATTGGTTAAAACAGTGCATATGCATATCTGATAAAAAACATAACATAACGATTTACAGAGCTGTAAAGTTTTTCTGGGCGCCACAGGCTTGGGCGGTTTGATAGTTTCCGAGATATCCGCGTTCATACTTACGATTTATTTGAAGTTTGTGGAAGGTTTGTGGGCGTTAAAGTGGGCGTGGCAAACTTTTTTTGAGTCAATCGATAGGTATTGATGAGAACAATACACTTCAGCTAAAATTTTTATTCTAGCATCAAAACTGTACGATTCATAGTTTTGGGCGGCTTGTAGGCGTAAGAGTGGGCGGGGCACGCTGCTGAAACAAACTTGAGCTGCGTAGGATCTCAGCGTTCATCCGGACAGACAGACAGGCAGACAGACAGACGGACAGACGAACATGGCTAGATCGACGCAAACTAGTCTCTTAGTTTTAATTTACTTTTGCAATTCCGGAGAGTCAAACGTAATTTTGATTTTGTCCGTAGTTTCTACACCCAGAAAAAAAAACGAAAAGAATCAAGAACATTTTTCATGATTTGACAGCAATTCGTTCTCTAAGTTCCGTTAATAAAAAACGAACGCCGCGTGGTCAAATCATGAACATTTAGGTGTAATTGTGAACGCTTCACTGAAAAATGCCTTGACAGAAATGGGGAGAACTCTGTTCTTAATTTATCAACACCGTTCATGAAAACATTTATGTAGGTCTAGTGTCCCGATTGTCCGCACCAGAAAAATTCGATCGGTGGTCCACGTGCTAGAGCGTCCGCCTTCGACACATGGTAGCACAGGTTCGAGCCCGCGAGAAGACGGTTGTTAATTGTAACTTTTATTAAAATATTATTTCAAATGTTTATATGTACTTCTATTAATAAATTAAATATCTTTGTCATCAGCAAAATAACTAAAATACCTTAAGTTCTAGCAATAAAAAAACATACGGTGGGAAATTAAATAAATCTCTACCAGGCGTCCAGAAAATCTTGCATGTACACAAACCTCGTTTTTTTACATTTTTATGTTCTCAAGTTAGGCCCGAAATGTTCTTAAACTGACACCATTCGTTCGGAACCCAACCCTAAAGTTTCGGTCAAATTTTATGATCGACCGTTCATGAATTGTCAACAAACGGGCCTACGCACTTTTTGACCGCGTTTGGTCTTGATTTTTGAACGTTTCGAACGGATGTTTTTCTGTGTGTAGGGAAATAATGCTAAGAATTACCCCTAATATGTTCCACCCACACGACTTATAGTTTTTTTGTCCATATCCAAGGCTACTGAGTTAATTGGCATCAAAAAACCTGTACTTTTCTCTTCTAAATGCGGAGGGCCAAACGTGATTTTCAAGACATAGTTTCATTGGCAATATTGTCCATAGATTACGTTCCCCCCTACGATTTATTACTTTTATTGAGCCCATACAAAAACAGAGGATAATCGAAAAAATCTCGTTGTTGTTGATGGAATACGCATTAGTTTTCACATTAGTTCATATTAACATATAGTCATCGACAATAACTGAGTTTTTTCATTAATATTTTTTAGAACTTTAATCGACTTTTTTGAAACAAGAAAATTAGTAAAAGCGAGCTTTGTTTGTGGGTCAGTCGGTAGGTAAACAAAAATATTTCAGCTAAAATTTATTTTTTATTATGGAAACTGTAGGGCCACAGTTTTGGGCGGTTTGTGGGCGTAAAAGTGGGTGTGGCATGTGGCAAATTGAAATTTTGATGAATTCCCAACGCTGAGGCTTTGGCATATCCCTGGGGTGCTGCTTGAAACAATTTTACTTATTTACCGTCTGTCCGTATGAACATTGAGATCTCGGAAACTATAAGAGCTAGAATATTGGAAATAAGCAGAATCTTGGGCATTCTTCGGAGCGCAAAATATTATTAACATTTTATGATAAGGGTCACAGTTTAAAAGATATACAATTATTTACTTATTTTTCCAGCAAATCAGATTTTATCTATATACTTTCAATTAGAAACCCAAAATACAGGGATGTTGAAAAAATTGTCGCAATCGAAGGTCGAAGCTCGTTTTTCTTAAAAAAAAGCCACAGCTGTCAGTAATTTTTGTAGCTTGTATAACAATTTCCTAAGTTTTTAGAAATGTATATTTTAAGTGTACGCTTTTGAACTGCCTATTTACGCAGAACCCGTCGAAAATCGAAATACCCATTTGTTTGTTGTTAAACGAATAAGCTGAACATCATTCATAGAGCGATAATCAAGCTCGGTATATGTAATTCAATATCTAAGCAAAAGACAGCTGATATGGTGTTTCCCAAAAGACATGACAAGCTGGTGGAATCCCAACAATACCTTAAACTGGTTTTGCCTTAAGGTACTTATTGATTTTCGGATTTCGCTTAGATCAGAAGGCCGGCCAAAAACAAAGCAACAGCTGAGCGTGTATCTCGGTCCGACCGACCCTAGACAGTAGGTACGGGCGCTCTCTGATCCTCTCTTATTGTCGCTCTTTCTTAGTGTGTTCTCTAGATGATAATACTAAACATTGAACTGCCCCGTGCTTCTATTCATAAGCGAGCAATGCTTGCGGACGGACGCCAACGCGCTCTGAGATAAAGTTAACTCGATAATACATAAGTAAATGTACACGTATGTACAAGGAGCTACAGCAGCAAGAGCCAAAAAAGTTTTTAAGTGCCGCGGCTTTAAAATATCTAAAGTGAAAAGAAATTAAAAATACAATTTTAAGCGCCACTCGATTTTTTTGTAACTAAAAAATCCAAACAGGGAATATGAAGGAGTTTGGCAAATTGTTTTCTCGGGGTTATAAGGCAGTTTGTGTAAGCGATGAAGTGGCCTGCAGTCAGCGGCAATCGATGGTGACAGCTGGATTTGGATTGGGAACGAGACCCGATGTAGATCCTGCGGTATTTTGTGCCGCTCAGGTTTCATTGCAGCGAATTCAACGGCGCAAGAGTCTCAAGGCAAATCGTTCTATGAAGCCGATTGACATATTGGGCAGCTTTTTTAATGAGCCAATCCATGGCAAACGTAATCGAGTTCCAACGCGTAAGTTAAAGCTGGTACATGAACATGGAGTTGGAAGATGTTGCTAATTATCTCAGTAACAACAGTAATTACTTATTATGAGTTTTGTGCTGAATTTATTTGTTTTAATTAACTCTGACTTGAAACTCATTTCATATTTCAGGTGCAGAACAGTATTAAAGAAAAGAATTAAAACACATTATCATAACGTTTGATGTTTATTTCTGTTTATATTTTTAAAGTTCGATAATAAATAATGTTAAAAACTATTTCAGCAATAACATAGATTGGCTTTTAGATTTCTCGAACTATCTTGTCAAACCACAAAAAACGGTGAGAAAATTATATCAATTACTAATGGATTCTGTTTGACCCTGAACTTGACGATAGAGCAAACTCAAACAACCAGAAACTGAAGTACATTTTACTTTCCATATATGAATCGTGAGGCAAGTGCTAGTTCTAAATTTCGTGCGGTCATTCGACTTATTGTTGCATATGCTCAGGAGGTCGACAACGATTTTAGATGACCTTAAATTGCAACTGACCGTAGTAAAAATAAGGGGAGACTAAAGTGATAAAAATGCTACATACCCTTATTATTTAATCAGTTTAACGTGATATTTATACTTGTACCGTTGACATTTTCACGATTTTTTTCGTACCCTTGCAGAGGGTATAATAATTCCTGTCAGAAGTTTGAAACGCAGTGAAGGATACGACCCCATAAAGTATATATATTGTTGATCAGCATCATTAGACGAATCAATCTAGCCATGTCCGTCTCTCCGAACGTCTGTCCGTTTCAAAGCAAACTAGTCTCTCAGTCTCTTGATGAAACCAACCCAGAAGTCGTATTTCTGTTGCAGGTAGAATGGAAGTCGGAACGAGCCGATCCGATCAGCTATGTCCTATAGCTCCCATAGAAAGGATAAAAAACATATTTTTTCTATGAAATAAAATAAAACTTTGCCTTTTGACATATTAACTTCTACTCTTGGGATTATCATTCTTTTAATATTTATATCAAACAAAATCACCTCTTAACGAGATAAGGGGTCGTGACGATCGCACCTTCAACATACAAAAGTTCTGATGTACACTTTCTAAAATGTTTTTAAATTATTTCATAAAAAGCTATGTTCTATTGTAGCGTTCCAAATGTCGTCAGCGACATCTAGCACGTATCTGTGGCAATAGTTGTTTTTTAACTATAAGCCCTAAAAAGCTAGCTATTTTTTGGAATTCCCGCCAAACTAGCGGGTTTTTCCAAAAGTCGTAAAACAAAAGTTTTCCATGGAGCTTCTTTATAAACATATATTTATACAAACCCACAAACAAAGGGACAAACATTTTCATTTCGGAAAGACCCCCAAAATCTTGTTTTTGGAATAACTTTTGAACGGAGCATCATATTTTACTTCATTCGACGCATATTCCCAGTAAGAACAAAACTAGGTTAATAGCCGGAAGCATTTATACCAGTGGTCGGCAGCGGCCTATCTAGTGAGCATAGGGAAGTGTTCTGCCCATCCTCTGCTCGCTCAGGTATAACGTACATGTTCGTGTGACTTCGGCATGGGTCTTCGGGTCATTTTTTTCTCAACTTGGGCGCGCTTTTTTGTTGCTGCGGCAGAGGATCTCAGTGCAAAGCAGAGAAGCGTCTCGCTTCAGCACGTCGCGCACAAACTTCGTGTTTGTTACACTCACACTAATGCAAGGCAAACTTGTGATGGTATGTGTGTGCCGACCACTGATTTATACCCACCTTACCCAACAGCTCCAATTTTCTAAATTTTCACTTTTACAGTTTCATTGCTCTTTCTCTCATACCAATTAAGACTTTGTAAAGTCTTGGTAAGCAAGCTAATTTTGGGAAGGTAAAGTTTATTCCCCTTGCAGCTGTGAGGTTCATGCAATTCAAATTGTGTTAATTTTATTAAATTTGGTAAGGGTTTTATAAGTGTAAAACGTTTTTCGACTGTTTTTACTTCCATAACCCGTGATGGTCAGACTCATTTTACTGGTAGTAGAATGCCCTTCAAATGTTCAATGCATATCGTGGAGCTCAAGTCGTTAATATAGAAGCTAGAGCCCGTCAAAAGTTATCGGTTTATTAGACCTCTAGATTAAAAAAACAATAAAAAACGCCATTGTCTTTTACATCGACTTTCATATGCCCCTAACTTAACTAACTAATTTAACTTACTAACAAAAGATCAGATTTTATCCCGTTTTTGCTCGTCGATAGATACTAACAAATAAAACAGCAAAAAACGCTAAAGTCGGTGGCCTCGACTATAAGATAACCGTTACTCAGCTAATGAGAGTGGGAGAGGGATTCAGATATGTTTGTATGGCGAAGTATGTTTGCCATTAAAGTTTTATTTATTTATTTTATTTATTTATTTAATATTATCAAGACACGTGTGTCGCACGCTGATTCTTGCCGATAAATCTCCGAGTGTTGCCACACCATTCTTTCTAGTCATCTGGCAAGCTTCTGTTGGCGCTGCTGCCATATTAGGTTGCCACAGTACTCCCCCTCCAGTGAATGCGTCACGAGTCCTGGTTTGAAAATTTAACTCCATGATGCCTCTCATATGTCCTGGTCAGTCTAGGGGTAACTTCTTCTGAATCCAACTGGCAGTCTTCCTTTACTAAAAATGCTGGTTTGAGGCGATCTCATGGCCATTGAGTCTGATAGGGAAAACACAATCGTTTTCGCGTCTCATGAGGACCAGTGTAAGGGGCTTCCAAAGGCTGTTTTACGGCGTCAGTGCGGAGAAATACATGCGTACATTTATCGATCCCTTTCAATACGAACATCTTCTGCTTGATATGATGTGCTGTTGATGTCGGTCGCACTTTTTGCATGTGCTCTCGAAAGATACTCAAAAAAGAGGTGGGGTCAACCGTGTCGTCCAAGTCGGTAAAAAACTCATTTGGCAGTCGAATAGGTGTTCCGTATACCATTTCTGAGGCTGAAGATTTGATGTCCTCCTTGAAACAGGTACGAACTCCAAGCAAAACTGTTGGCAGTAACTCCGGCCACGGAGTACCTCTGTTGCACATCAAAGATGACTTAAAGGATCTGTGCCACCTCTCTATGAGTCCGTTTGACTGAGGATGTC
The DNA here is from genome assembly GCF_043229965.1 of Drosophila suzukii. NCBI lineage: Eukaryota > Metazoa > Arthropoda > Insecta > Diptera > Drosophilidae > Drosophila > Drosophila suzukii. The sequence continues at coordinate 24,507,193 of NW_027255896.1, read as the reverse complement.
GTCGTGTGTATGTGTTTACTTCCAACCAGATTAGCAAGATGTTTGAAAACTGCTGACTCAAATTGTGTTCCTTGGTCCGTAGTTATCGTTTTTGGAGATATCCAGTGAGTCCAGAACGCCGTAGCTATTGTCTCAGCAGTAATATTTGAAAGAGGTACAGCTTCTGGCCATCGCGTAAATCTGTCAATCATCGTCAGACAGTACCGATAGTTTTTTTGTAATGGCATAACTACAATGTCAAGCTGAACGTGGTCAAATCTACCATTTGGCACTTCGATCTTTTCTGGTGAGAGGTGGTTGTGTTTGTGGATCTTAGAGCGCTGACAAGGTAGACAAACTCTGCACCATTCGAGGACATTTTTATTCATCGAGGGCCATACAAACTTTTGGCGCACTTGACGAACTGTTGACCGACCACTGGGATGAGACAAACCGTGAACGAACGAAAACACAGCATTGCGCAAAGATTTGGGTACATAAGGACAAACGCTTCCTGTAGAAACATCGCAGTAGAGTGAGATGTTGTCATCAAATCAAACCCTTTGAAGTTTTAAAGATGTAGTTCTTTTTAAAAGTAGGAACTGACGCTTGCTCCTCTTCAATTTGCGATAATTTCATGCCAGTCAGCATTGTTATAGAGCATAATCTTGAAAAAGCGTCTGCGACTGCATTCTCGGATCCTTTCACATGAATAATAGTCGTGCAGAATTGAGAGATGTAAGCCAAATGTCGTAGCTGTCTGGGTGATGCTTTCTCTGGTCGCTGCTGAAATGCGTACACGAGCGGCTTGTGATCCGTTCTGATGACAAAAATGCGTCCGTCAACAAGACGTTTGAAATATTTAATGGATTCGAAGATAGCGAGCAGCTCTCGGTCGTAGGTTGAGTAATTTTTCTCCGTGTTGCTCAGCTTCCTTGAGAAAAATCATAGAGGTTGCCAATTTCCGTGTGTACGCTGCTCCAAAACTGCTCCAATTGCGAAATCGGAAGCATCGCAAACCAGCTGAAGTTCAGATTTTGGTGCGGGAAAAGACAAGAGGGCTGCGTCTGCTATGCTTTATTTGCAAGCTTCAAAAGCTGCATGGAGCTCTGATGTCCATTCAATTTTACGTTGATCATTTTTTTAACATCCTTTAGCAACTCAGTGAGCGGTGCTTGTATGTGTGATGATCGAGCCAAACATCTGCGATAGTAATTTATAACGCCCAAGAAACGACCAAGTTGGCTTATGGTTTCAGGACGTGCATAATTAAGAATGGCATCTATGCGTTCGGTGGGTGGTTTAATTCCAAATTCGATGATCGTATAGCTGAGAAAGTTTACTTGAAATTGCGCAAACTGGCATTTGGTCAGATTGATGCTTAGGCCATGTTTCTGAAGTACTTGCAAGACAGCCCGAAGATGTTCTTCGTGTTCAGCGAAGTCCATGCCGCGAAAGATGTTGTCCATAAAGCGTTGAAATGTTTGAGTCGCGTTTTTTAACCCAAACGGCATGTATTGAAACTCAATGAGTCCAAAAGGAGTGTACACCGCTGTTTTTTGGATATCGTTTTCTGCCATGGGAATTTGGTAGTATGCTTTAACCAAATCGAGGGTTGAAAAAATCTTCTTTCCTTGTAGTTGCTCCGTGAAGTCGTGTATATGGGCGATTGGGTAGCGATCTGGTATGGTAATTGAATTTAACTTTCGATAATCTCCACATGGCCGCCAGCCACCGTCTTTTTTGGTAACCATATGTAACGGGCTGGACCAAGGACTTTTTGACGGGCGACATATGCCTTGATCCTTCAAAAAGTTTATTTCTCTCTTGGCAGTGACAAGTTTTTCACCGGAGAGGCGTCGTGGGCTATTAGCAAGAGGTATTCCATTTGTTTCAATGTAGTGACGCACGTCGTGTTGTGTAGCTGCTTTTATCGATGGCTTTGTCACATCGACAAATTCACTTAGGAGTTTTTGAAATTTGGACATACACTGCACTGTGGAAACTGATATGTGTTTCGCTGGTGTCGATAGTCCAGTGACTGAGTCGATCAAGCGTTGGTTTTTAAGATCAATGAGCAATTGGAATTTGCTTAAAAAGTCGGCCCCAATAATAGCTGTGTGCACGTCAGCGATAATGAACGGCCATGTAAAGTTTCGGCGAAGATCCAAGTTCAGCTGAGTGACGTATTTTCTATAAGTATGAATGACTGTCTGGTTCGCTGCGTACAGTGTCAAATCGCTCAGAGTAGTTTTTTGTCTAACCAGCGTTCGTGGTATGACGGAAACCACAGATCCAGAATCAACGAGGAAGCGAATGTGAGATGTGCGATCGGTGAAGTGTAGGCGGTGCTCCTGTGGAACAGCTGGCTGAACTGTAGGCTCGCTGGTTATATTCGTGCTGCCGCCGACCAGCGTGTCGGGCGACAGCTCCTTTAGTTTAACGACGAGGAGCGGGAACATGGAGGGCGGCACTTTTGAGCGTTTTCCCCAAGTCGATCGTGGTAGAAGCAAAGCTTCTCCTGAGGCACAGATGCCTGTTGATTCAAATTTCCAGTTTGTACGTGGCCACGCGATGAACTGCGTGAGCGTCCTTGGAATTTGAGATGTTTGACATCCTTTTGCAATACGTCAAACTTCTGTGATAGCGAACGCAAGTTGTCGTTGATCTTTTTCCAGGGGTCTTCGGTGGAAGTTGCGCAAACAGGTGGGGCCGCTGCAGTCGAGTTATTCGTGCTGATCGCAAAAGTGGCGTTGTGGTTTACCGCTTCGAGCATCTTGTCTGCGATCTTAGCGAGCTTATCCAAGTCCCTCTCTTCCCAGACTGTAAGAGTGGGGCGAATTGACGCCGGCATCTCTGCCAGGAAAAGAGTAAGAACGATGTTCTCGCTGCCCGGGTCCGGAGCTAGTCGTCGCATGTTGGTCAGGATCTCAGATGGTTTTAGACCAGATGTACCTCCACACTGCAGAAGTCGGCGCAGTTTCGACTCTGGAGATTCCGCAAATTTTTGTAGTAAGCGATTTTTAATTGCTAAGTACTTGTTTTCGTTGGGTGGTCGTATGACTAAGTCTTCCACTGCCAAAACTACATCCTCCTCCAGGTGAAGGGTCATAAGGTCGAACTTGTCGGTGTCGTCGATAATCTGGTGCAATCGAAATGACCGCTCCACTTGCGCAAACCATAGTTGAGGGTTGCTATGTGCGAATTTTGGCAAGTGGACAGTCGCACGTGTGTGTGTGCGAGTAGTCTCATCCCGGTTGCCAGGTGCATTTGTCCGAAGTGCCTCGAGTTGCTGCTGCAGATCTCGGACTTGTGCAGTTAAATCAGGATTTGAATCCGGCATGATGAATAGAAAATCGGAGCGATCGCTTTCTTCGTCGAAATTTAGCCGCCTACCTTTTATTTTTCGCAAATCGTATTGGCGTCTGTTCATTCAGTGCGCAAATTCTTAATTGTGAACGTGTGTGTCAATTTCGTACAATAAGTAACTTTTACTATGATTTTACTTTCCGGGGTCACCACTATGGCGAAGTATGTTTGCCATTAAAGTTGTATTCAGATTAAGAACTACAAAGTTTATTAATATTATTAAGACACGTGTGTGTCTCGCTGATTCTTGCCGATAAATCTCCATTCTTTCTAGTCATCTGGCAAGCTTCTGTTGGCGCTGCTGCCATATTAGGTTGCCACATTTGCTTGTGGCTAGCGCCACTAGTTAACAAGCGCCACATAAAATTCAATGGCATATTTTTCGGCGCAGCACATAACGGGTGGCGCAACCTAGCGTATGGGAGCGGTACTACTGACCATAACATTTTATACCCGTTAGTAGAAAGAAACGTTTCCGACCCCATAAAGTATATATATTCTTGATCAGGATCACTAGCTGAGTCGATCTAGCCATGTCCATCTGTCCGTCTGTCCGTATGAAGAAAACGTATGAACGCGGATGTCTCGGAAACTATTAAAGACAGAGAATTGGGATTTAAAATTTAGATTCCGTAGCTTGTACGCAGAGCAGCTTGTTACTCTAACGCCCACTATTTACGTCAAAAGGGCGTTTAATTTCAGGAAGCAGTGTCGAGCGGCAGTTTTATCCAGATGTCTACATCTCGCGCGCTCGCACTGCCGTCCGCTCTCCCTCTCCATCTCTCCCCTAAGTCTTAGCTCCGCTCTGGAGCGCTTAAGTTAAGTTAGGCTTAACTAGTTCATAGAGTAAGAATCTATATAGAGGTTTCAATTGCTCTGCCCGAACCTCTGCCCAACCTCTGCTAAGAGCCAATTCAAGGCCAAGTTTGAAGCTAACTTAGGTGCGAAGCAACAGCAATAGGGATTTCGATTAAAAACAAAAACAAAACAGTGAGCAAGAGCGGTGCAGAATGAGGTGGGAATGAATTACAAGTTCGATCGAACTTGTCAAAAAGAGGGGAAATAAGCATTTTTCGCCTAGGTGGCATCATAGCCTCATTATCTAAAGAGAGCGGCAGAGCAATTGGCGCCTCTATATAGTTCATTACTCTATGACTAGTTCTTATTTCCTAGTAAACCAATAAACATCTTTGCACGTCGCGTAAAAACACCAAAGTGCCCCCGTGTTTTTTACGTACCATTCGTTCTTGGGACTTCAACTATTTTCAGCGATCAAGCCACCCCGACCCAAAATTTTCGTCCTGTCGAAGCCGGATTTCAAAATCTTTAGATTTTCCTCTCCTGGAGTTTCCTTTGATTTTTCCCAGCAGGCTAAAACCGCTCCAGATAAGTTCCACTTACTATAATTTGCCGGTTATACAGCCAGTTTTTCGAACACTATTTCGACTAACTTACTGTATGATATATTTTCTAAATCCAAAAGTGATTAATCCGACGCAACGGCATTGAATTTATGTATTAATAATGTAATTATTATGTATTACGTTATTTGTGCCCGACAATATTCCAGTTTCCTTTGCCCACAATTGTACACTGGAAACAATTCCAAAATATATTTCAGTGCTACTATTCAACTAAAATATTTCTCAAATACATTTTCAATTCCAATTGTGTGTAAAATATAACTCAGCCACAGTAAAAAATTCCCGATCATAAAACATTTCCTTAGGACTTGCACTCTTTATTTTTTACTGTGTTTCAGCTGCGAGTGTATATTTACACACATATTCTAATAAAGTCCACTCAGTACTCTTCTTATACAGTCCACTCAAACTACTTTCCTACTACTTTATTTCTAAAATTAAAAACAAAGTTACAATATCCGCAAATTTACTCCAGCAAATCGTCTGCAATTTAGTTCTGCAGGTGACAAACAAACGCACCGACAAACAAACATAAGCGAGGACTGATGTGGTCTACACTGATTTTAGTAAGGCGTTTGATTCTGTAAATCACCCGATTCTAGTACGGAAATTTGACCTTTTAGGGTTTTCAGGTGATCTTCTTAGGTGGATTTTAAGTTATTTGAATGATAGGACTCAAAGGGTCATTTTTAAAAACTCTTTGTCATTCCTAATCCGAGTTACTTCCGGTGTACCACAAGGAAGTCATCTTGGTCCGCTCCTGTTTACATTATTTATAAATGACCTTCCATTAGTCTTAACGAAGTCACGGGTTCTTATGTACGCAGATGACGTTAAGTTGTGCCTGCAATATAATGACCCCGCACAAAGTTTAGCTTTACAATCGGATCTAAATGTATTTCAAACATGGTGCATGGATAATGAATTGAATTTAAATGGTTCTAAGTGTTAACTAATGACCTTTTTTCGTGTCAGCCCCCACTACTCAACTTATACTTTGAGTGGTTGTGCGTTAGATAGGATAACGCATGCTGGCAACCTTGGAGTCTATATGCATCCTAAACTTAAATTTTCTGATCACATTACTACTATGGTAAATAAAGCCGGGGCGTGCTTGCATTTATCAAAAGGTGGTCGAAGCAATTCGATGATCCCTATGTCACAAAGACCTTGTTTATTTTATTAGTCCGACCAATTCTTGAGTACTGCGCTCCTGTTTGAAGTCCCCAATATGGGGTGCATATTAAACTTCTTAATATTTGCCTTACGGAGACTTAACTGGGATACAAGCCTAATACTACCGTCCTACTCTAGTAGACTACTTCTATTTAACTTACCATCGTTAGCTAACCGTAGAACTATGCTTCGTATTACGTTTACTAGAAATCTTATTCATGGTGATGTAGAGAGTCCCGAGTTACTGGGTCGCCTGCACTTTAATGTGTCAAATAGATTCACTAGAAACTATGTTCCTTTAGTATTAAATCACTGTATCTCTAATAACGCAATGCATGAACCTTTTAGAGTACTTTGCAATGATTATAATAGACTATCTTCATCTTATATCTACTACCGACTCACTTCCTATCTCTAAATCAATAATATTAACCTCCCTAGTAACTAATTTGTTTTACTTGATGTATTTTGTCTATTTGTATTTGACCTGTATTTTAATTGTCTACTCTTGTCTTGTCTTGTCTTTTTCTTTGTGCGCGATTTTGTTTACTCGCCCAAAACGGTGAAGGGCTCCGCGCGTAACAAGCATTACTTGTTGTCGTAGGGCAACTTGTTTGTACATAGTGCATCAACGTCCAAGAGAAGTCTTTACAATTCCCGCAACGTTATTCCGCTATTCGCACCCCACTTATGTACAGTATACAATGTACTTTAGAAACAAAATCCAGGGACATAACGTCATTTTCAACGAGCACTGGCTCATACCGCTTTAAACGATTACCTTACGGTGTAAAAATCGCACCTAATTCATTTCAAAGAATGATGACACTAGCCTTCTCGGGACTAGAACCATCCCAATCTTTCCTTTACATGGACGATCTAATAGTAATAGGTTGTTCCAAAAACGATTAAAAACTTAACTAGCGTATTTAACCTATGTCGAAAACACAATCTTTAGCTGCATCCAGAAAAATCATCATTCCGCAAATGCACAAATAAAGGAATTTTACCTGAAAATAAGAAATATGATGCAATAACTAAATACCCTGTTCCTTCTGATGAGATGAATCGAGAAGATTTGTCGCTTTATACAAAATTTCTCTCATTACTCAAGACATTTAACTCACCTTTGTAAGAAAAATGTAACATTTAATTGGACACCTAAATGTCAAAAAGCTTTTGAACAAATAAATAAATGCATTTATTCAACCAACCCAGATTTCAATAAAGAATTTTGCATAACAACAGATGCTAGTAAGCAAGCTTGTGGAGCAGTCTTGACTCAATCACATGATGGGGTGGATCTCCCGGTAGCATACGCCTCAAGAACATTTACAAAAGGCGAAAGTAATAAAGTAACAAACAACTAAACCAGAATTAACATCAATACATTGGGCTATAAATCACTTCAGACCATTCACTATTAAAACAGACCACAAGCCGTTAACATATTTGTTTTCATTGAAAAACCGAACTTTCAAGTTAACAAGAATGAGACTAGATCTAGAAGAATTTCAGTTCACAGCAGAATACCTTAAGGAAAAAATAATTACGTGGCAGTTGCCTTATCAAGAATAAGCATCGAAGAATAATACAAACTGCGCAGTTTCAACATCAGGTTCGGATTTGCAAAAGCAACCGACAGCTTCTAAGCCCAAAATATTTGACGTATATGCAATTAAAAGTGTTGATGATCTATATACCAATGGAATATTCGACTTAGATCAATTTTTCCAAGGGCTAGAAAGAATGGCCGGTATAAAAAAGTTTTGCCAACTTAAGATGGCACCGAGCGAGAAAATCTTTGAAATTATTTCAATAAATACTCGTATATTCAAAAACATGGGCAATAAAACATTAATGAATGTCGAAAACACAAAACAGTAGAGCTACTCAAGCCGGTGACCACAATAAATATTTAAAAAAACAAGGAAGAACGCTATAGTCGAGTACCTCGACTATCAGATACCCGTTACTCAAAGGGAATAGGAGATATACAAGCAGCAAAGCGAAATTAAAATGCGCCACCTACCGGCGGTATACAGTTTTAAGCGTTATGGGCGTTAGAGTGGGCGTGGCAAATTTATTTTTGGATCAATCGATAGGTATTGACGACACCAATACATTTCAGTTAAAATTTTTTAACTAGCATGCAAATTGTGGGCGTCACAGGTTTTCGTGGTTTGTGGGCGTTTAAGTGGGCGTGGCAAACTTTTTTTAGGTCAATCGATAGGTATTGATGAGAACAATACATTTCAGTTAAAATTTTCTGTCTAGCATCAAAACTGTAGGAGTTACAGTTTTGGGCGGTTTGTGGGCGTTAGAGTGGGCGTGGCAGTCTACTGAAACAAACTTGCGCTGCGTAAGAAGCTCAGGAATCTGTACGCCAAATTTTAATGGCCTAGCTCTCATAGTTTCCGAGATCTCAGCGTTCATCCGGACAGACAGACGGACAGACGGACATGGCTAGATCGACTCGGCTAGTGATCCTGATTAAGAATATATATACTTTATGGGGTCGGAAACGCTTCCTTCTGCCTGTTACATACTTTCCGACGAATCTAGTATACCCTTTTACTCTACGAGTAACGGGTATAAAAAGGAAGCTATAATGTCTAGACTACATCCAACACATTGTGGACATTAGGGTGGTCCAAAAAAATAAAACTGGTTCTCGCCATTTTACCTGGTAGATTAAGGTATGTAAAAAATGTAATCAGGAATATAAAAAAATTTCTTAAGGTTTAGACCTTGCGAATCGTCCTCAAAGTTTGCTTTACTTTTTTCTTTATTCCAAAAAATCGATTTCCCACCCCCAACTTTGTCAACATTCTAAACTCAGTCAATATTAGTAAAACATGGACAATTCCGAAATGTTTTTGGTTGGACATCTAAAATCTGAATTTGACACAACGGATTTACCATCTAAGAGATCCGTATTATCTAGTGTCCTCTATATTACTAGATTTTCTGGAAAAACATGGTTACAAAGCGCAAAAGATGTAACACAAATGCTAGTTACCATTTGGAGTCAAAGGGGAATTTCAGTCCGTCCTCAACATCATATTATTAAATCCATATCGCGCCTTTACAAAGATTTTTTCAAAAAAAAATAAAATTACTTGCGAAATGTTTTAAATGACTTATTATGCCACTCGAGGATTTTAATACCTTATTGTCAGTATTTTCAAAAATTAAATCCAATTCAATCTTGTACGACCATGTAAATTCTGGTCTTTTTCAAATTTTAAAGCTTTCAAAGTAGTTCGGAAAGGTGGCAATCGAATTTGAGAAATAAAACCAAGTCAAGGCCACCAATATAAAAATAATATATTTGATCAAGGGCATGAGCTAAAAACTTTGAAACCAATTCGCACACCCTTAAACGCGTTTTTTTCAACAAATTTATTTTGGTATACATTAAATACCTCAAAGCGCACCGTATAGGCGGGTGAGAGTAGGACCTTAAAAATTTCCATACAAATGTGGACCGCCCTAGCGTACATACATACGTATATCGATATTTTCGCCAGTGCACAGTGGGTTAAGAGCTCACAATAAATGTTCCTTCCAAACAAACAAAATTAAAGTCCGTAATTCCTTACATAAGTCCGACAATCCGATATAATAAATATTTATTGACTCTGCCTATCCGACAGTGTGACCGTATATATTTACAATTTTGATTGGTTCCTAAATTCCAATTCGATTTCGTTTCCTTACTTCTGAATTAAAATTCCAAATTATTTAACGCCATGGCAACATCAGTAAAATCCGCTTAAACCCAATTTATGGCCACAGCTGGCTATCTGATCCACTTTGAGGCCACTGTGAACGCTCCAGGTGCTCCTACCCCTACGCTATCCGCCTGTAAAGTCCGTCGCGATCAGTTCAATTCCTTGTGGCAAACGGTAAAGGCAGCATACAACAGATGCTCCGACAGCATTGTGGCTGCAGGCGAGAGCGCCGCAGACACGAAATCCATACTAAATCCAAGTATTACCAAACGTACTCCACTTATGAAATGTTTGCCGCGCAGCTCATGGAACAAATCCAAAAAGGCTCCTCCCAAATACCTCAAGCTCCAGTCTCTAAATTCCACGTCTTACTGCTGTCGGCTCCCTCCTATCGACACAGAGGTTTTCTCTGGCGATTATCTTCGCTGGCCGACTTTCCTGGACCTTTTCATTGCAATATATATAATCCGAGTCTAACGTCCGTTGAAAAATTATTCCACTTAAATTCAAAAACATGTGGAGAAGCTCATTCCGTAGTTTCGAGATCCCCACTCACCAATGACGGCTTTCGTTCTGGCAAAATCTAACTGAGCGTTTCAAAAATAAGCGATTGCAGGTGAACAGTCACCTGAAAACACTTTTCAATGTGCAATCCATAGCACAGGAGTCGGGAGCAGCCTTAAAGGAACTTCAACGCACTTTTCAAGGTTGATTAACTTTCTTAAAATTTTCCGGTGTCAATATTGCTCGACAAAACAACATGTGCTCGACAAAACTACCAAAGCTCACTCTCTCATTAAGGGAGCAATCCAATAAAGCCGAAATTTCTACGTGGCTTGAGCTTGATTCCTATTTGACGGAGAGCTTCCGATCTGCCAATTTCCTCCACATCCAGTCCAAAGACACAAATCGAGTGGCAGAACTTCAAAAAAAAAATTCTCTCAACACAAGGCTAGTTCCGATACCCAAAGGCTGCGATCTGTGTTCGAAGAAGAACCACCCCGTGCGTATATGTCCCCGCTTCCTACAAATGACGGTAGACGATCCCCTAGACTATATTCAAAGGAAGCAGTTGTGCTCCAATTGCTTTGCAAGCAGCCATCGATTCCGGATTGCACAAGCGCTCACAACTGTCTCACTTGCCAAGATCGGCATCACACATTGCTGCATCGAAACAGCGGTCCTACTACTCCGCCGATTCCATCCGACCCTCCAAGGCCAGTATCCGCCTCAGTTCCACACACCAATTCGTCCTATTCAGCGCAAGTTTCAGTACAAAAAGTCCCTCCTAAGAATACTCCATCCGAATATTGGGTTACATACCCCGCCTTGGATGGCAGACGTACTCGAGGTATTAAATCCTACCAATGCCGAGTCTGCCAAAAGATCCATCCTCTACGGAAGTGCCACCACTTTCTACGGCTATGCCCCAGAATCGGCTTCAGGAAGTACATATCCAGAAGTACTGCTCCAATTGCTTGGCTCACAATCATTCCAAGGACTCCTGCCGCAGTGGTCATCACGGCCACAAGTGTGGAAAGGCCCACCACACTCTCCTACATACGGACGACCGATCTACACTTCCAACATGTTCCTGAGCCTACTATCCTGAGGTTCTTGCTACGGGTGTCCTCGCAAGGGGGGGGAGAATGTTTACGTCAAAAGGGCGTTTAATTTCAGGAGGCAGTGTCGAGCGGCAGGTTTATCCAGATGTCTACATCTCGGGCGCTCGCACTGCCGTCCGCTCTCCCTCTCCATCTCTCCCCTAAGTCTCAGCTCCGCTCTGGAGCGCTTAAGTTAAGTTGGGCTTAACTAGTTAATATTTCCAAGTGAACCAATAAACATCTATGCACGTCGCGTAAAAACCCCAAAGTACCCCGGTTTTTTTTGCGTACATTCGTTCTTGGGACTTCAGCTATTTTCAGCGATCATTTATGACTTATATAGTTCCTGCAATAGAAATAAGTTTTTTGGGAAGGTTTCATCCCGATAGCTTTAAAACTGGCAGCGTAGTTTGCGTAGAAACGGACTGACGGACATGGCTAGATAGACTCGGTTAGTGATCCCGATCATGAATATACATAGATACTTTTGGGGTCGAACACGACTCCTTCAACCTGTTACAAACTTTCCGACAAATCTAGCACACTCGTCTACTCTACGACTAACGGGTATAACAATATATGCGTGCGTGTATGTGTATGTATATGTGTATGCGGCTGTGTATTTGTCTAGAAATTACCTTTGCAGCTGACGGGGGAAATGAGATTCGTTTAAATATAATTTCTTTATAATACCCACTGAAATCCTTTAACAGGCTTAGTACATTTCCTTCCATGAGCAAAAGTTATTTCAAATTACAAACTATTTTGGTTTTTCTTAAATTGAAATTGCGTTCCTATGTTTAGGCATAAACAAAAGTTAAAAAAATAGTATCACGGCCTTCCCTCACACCTGGCGCCTATATTATTTATATATATCTATACTAAATGTAGGGGTATAACGTATTCCCCTGAAGTTAAACACCAACACAAATATATATGTACTTCTAGTCTTTTCTTTTATTTTATAATTTGGTCTGTTCAGGATCACGGTCGGCGTTCAAGTGCCCTCGCTCTCAGCTCACGATCCGCATCAACCCCCGATTCATTGAGAGAGTGTGAGAGCGATGAGATTGAGAGAGAGAGTCAGAGAACAGTGAGCGGCATCGTACAACAACAACAACTTATTCTTAGAACTTACACGAATGATCTAGAAGGAATACAATAACATACACATACACATACATACATACTACGACGTAGCAATCCTGCTACAATTCGGCCGTCCTGACATTTTAAGATCCCCTGATCTTGTGTTAATTTACAATTGATTTCGGCTTATATTTATCTTAGTTTAGTTTTGTATTTACAAATTCTTAGATATATTTCCAACTTTATTTTCGTTTTCCAATCCAATGCTTAATATTTTGGCTACTCCAGACACCTTGATAAGGGCAACGCGATAATTGAAAACCTTCAACATCTTTTATCAAGTATCTATCATTTCTCAAAACTTTATCTATTACAAAAGGACCCTTGTATTTAGGTATTAGCTTTCTTGCGACTCCTACTGAGCTATCAAAATATTTTACCATAATTTAGTCTCCCACTTTGTACTCCGAACTCTTTGTCCTTTTTTCATTATATCTCTGTTCGTTGTCTTTTTGAAATTTTCTTTGCGCTTCTGAACCGTCTTTTCCAATTTTGTCTAAATCTCTAACATCACTAACATTTTCTAATTCTTCTAACTTTTGTCTCAATTCATCAATAACTTTTCCTTTCTGCTCGATTCCAAACAACATTTGTGCTATGCTTCTTTGCTTCGTGTTGTTCAATAAAAACTCAACATCCTCCACAACTGTGTCCCAATGCATTTTCTCTTCTGGATCTGCTAATTTAGCCATCATTGGTCCCACAATTCTATTAATCCCTTCTACTTGTCCATTGGCTTGAGGTGACCCAGTCGCAATTTTGACATGTGTTTGTGCCTAACCGAAGTAGAGACTTCCGGGTCACACCGCGGGACAAGGGGGTAATGAGCACATGTCGCTGGCACGGGGACGCTTTGCTGGCAGGACGATCGCGTCGCGGCAATGGTAACGATGGTTACTGCAATGCCGGACCACAGGCGATGCGGAACTGCGCTGGGGTCGAGCTAACGTGGTTAGCTGCTAGTTGAGATAGTGTATTACGAGCCCTATTCCCAGAGGTAGGAAGTAGAACCGCGGAGTTAAGAGGTGTGTTGATAACTGTTTTATTCTTCATTTGGAACATGTTTATATACTACTTGGAACACGGAAGTTTAGTGTAATGATTAGTGAAGTAAGCTATATTCTAAAGTTGGTCAGGGAATTATGATTATGGTAGCAGTTTGCGTAGTTGGCTTTGCGTAGTTGGCTGACACTGCAAAATGTGCTGACTGCATTGGCCGGTCAGTGTGCCGTTGAGTCGGTGAGACGGTGATTTAGTGAGACATATAATATGCTGATCAGCAATTCTCATATGCAGTGGGTGCTACTGAGCGCCTGGTACTGTTCCCAACTTGGCTACTGCTTGATTTGTTGGGTGTGGTCATGTTGAGTACCTTTGGGTACGAACAACATGTTTAATATTACATTCTTCCATAAATTTTCCAAAATCTTCCGAAGTAAAAAAGCTTCCCCTATCCGAAACTATACAAGTTGGTCTGCTGAAAGACCTAAAGTAGACTTTCAATGCTATAATAACTTCCTTTGTGTTCGTCGTTTTTGTTGCATATAGCCTAACATATTTAGTAAATCCGTGTATAACCACAAAGAGATGATTCTTTGCTCTTCCATTATCAACCGGTCTATAATGATCAATATGTATAGTTTCGAATGGCACATTTCCTTTTGGTATACTGTGCAACAGTCCTTCCCGTTTCCCTGCCTTTGGCGAATATGCTACACATCTTTTACAATTTTCAATATGTCTAACCACTTTCTCTTTCATATTTGAAAACCAATACGTCCTAACAATAGCATCCATAGCTTTATCTCTTCCTAAATGACCTACTTCATTGTGATATTTGTATAATATCTTTTCCTCCATTTCTTCTGGAACACAAAATAACAGCTCTCCATTATTTGACTTTCTATATATAACTCCATTTCTCATCTCAAACATTTTATCTTCCTCATTTTCTAACTTTTTTCTAACATCTTTTAATTTTTCATCTTTCGCTTGACAAATAATTAAATTATCTTCAAAGCTATTCGTTTCAACTACCTTATGTTTGTATTTCTACTTATCGCGTCAACATGTTGCATAAGTTTTCCCGATTTATGGACTAATTCAAAGTCATACTCTAGCAATTCTAATGCCCACCGTGCAATACGGGGGTTTAACTCAATTCTATTTAACGTCAACGTCAGTGAGTTACAATCTGTGACTATTCTAAATCTGCACATAAATTCTAAATCTTCTAAGAGCGTAAATTATTGCTAACGTTTCCAGTTCAAAACTTCGTTTTTTGTTGTTGCTTTCGAAAAATAAAATATAGGATGAAGTTTTTTTTTTCTTTGCAGCAAAACTGCCCCAAAACCTTGTGTACTGGCGTCTGTATGCAATTCTACCTCGTCCTTGTAATAATATAATCCTAACACTGGAGCTTCCACCAACTTTTTCTTAAGCATTTCAAAACATGCCATTTTTTTTCTTAAAATACAAATCGTTTTTTAACAATTCATATAGAGGTTTAGCGATCATCGAAAAATCTTTAATGAACCTTCTAAAATACGAACACAAACCCAGAAAGCTTCTAACACCGTGTACTTTGTCTGGAACGGGAAAATCTCGAACAGCTTCTATTCCTTTGTCATTAGCATGTATTCCTTTGCTAGTTACCAAAAATCCTAAGTATTGGACACTTGCTTGTAGAAACTCACACTTGTCCATTTTTAATTCTAGTTTGTTCCTTGCTAATCGATCAAAAACTTCCCTAAGAACACTTAAATGTTCTTGCATTTCTTTACTCGCAATCATGATATAGTCCATGTATATAACTACCTTACCATCCCTTATCATGTCTGCAAAAATCTTATTGATAAATCGTTGAAACACCGCTGGTGCATTCTTCAGCCCCATTGGCATCCGCATAAACACAAATTGTCCTAAAGGCGTCATAAATGAGGTATATTTTATAGATTCACTATCCACAAACACATAAGAGTAGCCATGCTTTAAATCTAATTTCGAAAATATTGTTTATTTACTAATGTATCTAATAAGTCGTCAATCAAAGGTGCCGGATAATTATCTTTGACCATTGTCCTGTTAAGCTTTCGGTAATCTACACATAGTCGTAAGTCGCCTGACTTCTTTTTAACTAACACTAGTGGAGATGCATACTCAGATTCACTTGGCCTTATAATTCCTTCACTTAAGTATTCTCTGTGTAAGCAAAACGTCTTGGCGAACAACTAAATGGTTTTGAATCCTCTAATCTTAATTTAATTTCGCATCTAACCTCCGGTTCCTTTGGCCTTACTTTATTTACATAACAACTTTCTACCATCTTAACAAACTGACACCTAACATTATAATTCACATGATCACCAACTGTGTATTCTACACTTTCATCCGTTAAATTTATATTAAATAATTCCTTTTCCACTAGATTTATTTACAGCTCAATATAATTTTTATTCGTAACTTCTTTTTTACCTCTGATTTTACTAAAAATGTCTTTAATTGTTTCTCTGCTGTCCCTAATTCCATGATTAACATCGCTAAAAATTGTATTTTTATCCCTAACATTACTAAGAACATCGCTAATTATTTGCATTTCATCACTAACATCATCGCTAACTATCTGCTTTTCATCACTAACATCATCACTAACTGTCTGCTTTTCATCACTAACATCATCGCTAACTATCTGCTTTTCATCACTTACTTCAGAAGGATTTTCAATATTCTCAACCGTAACCATTTTCAAAGTGTCAAGGTTTAAGTTTAGATTACAAGCATCTCGTCCCAGGATTACATCATGACTCATAGATTCGTTTGCCACAATAACTAAATTAAAATGTACTTTATTTAAATTTTTCAAAACATAACATAATATTTTTCCAAAAGTCTTAAGGTAACTTTTGTTTAAACCATAATATGAACTTAAAACTTGTGATTTCTAAATGTCTTCTGGCACTTTGGATATTTTAATAAATGAAATTGGGCTTCCTGTATCTATGAGGCATTCTGCAATTAACCTGGTATTAGAATCGTTTACAAAATTAATTTCAACATATCTTACATAATTGTTTTCGCCCTCGTTCTTGTTTTTGTTCTTCAAGCATTTCGCAACAAATTGTCCCATCTCACTGCACGCATAGAACGATCCTTTCTCACGCTTTGACTTCCTGCACTCGTACGCCCAATGCCCTTTGGCATTGCAATTGAAGCAACGAGTCTCCTTGCTGTCTTTGGGATCCGTTGATGTCTTCGGTGATTACGTAGCCCTTGGTTGGGGATACCTTCGATGATGCAGCTCAACATTTCATCTGCATCAATATTAATGCCCTGAGCAAGCATTATCTTGTCGTCGACATAACTCCCGAAAGTTTCGCTTTGTTTCCATTTGCGCCCTTCGAATTTGCGTCGTATCTCCAACTTCGATGATTTTCCGCCAAACGTTGAGATCAGCTCTGCGTGCAGCCACTTATAAGCTTTTACCTTTATTTTGCTCAGCATCAGCATCTTTACGAATTTTCCTCTTATTCCATAAATGGTCGCGATATTTTGCACTTGAGTAGTCCATTTGCGGGCACACGACTCGCCAGAAAACTCACTTAACACCTGTGTTGCCATGCCCAACGAGACGTCGATGCTCTCGTTAAAACTTTTCACCGCCGCACCGTTGCCGTTTCTCACTTTTCGCTCGCTGCTTTTTGCGTTTCTAGAATTCTCTCCAGCCTTGTTGTGCATGTCGTCTTCTGCATAATTGTCGTTCCTTCCACCGTCTTCGTTTTGTTCGCCGCCTTTTCCGTTGCTCCTTCTGCCTCTAATTCTGAGAATGCTGCCAGCCACTTCGGCATTCGCTTCACCATCTTCGCCGTTAGTTTCGCCGTCTTCTTCGATACTGTAATTCTCAATGCCGCCGTCTTCGCATTTACTTTTGTCGCCTTTTTCTTCGTCGTAGCTCTGGATGCCGCCGTCTTTGCCGTTACTTTTATCTCCGTCTTTGCCGTTACCTCTGTCGCGGCCTTCTTTCTGGAAAATTCCGCCGCCGTCTTCCAAAATTTCGTCGCTGCTGTCATTGCCCTTACTTTTGTAGCCGTCTTCATCTCCTTTTTGTTTCGCCATTTCGTCAACTTTTGCACAAACTTCCTTTGGTACTCTATTTAACCGCAAGATCAATTCCTTTTTCGTTCCGGTTGTTGATAGCTTCAACACACTCAACCACCTTTTTAATTGTTCAATCGAAGCGTTGTTTAATTCCATTTTTATTTTCTTTTGTCTTAACTTTAATTAATTGGGTCGTGATCGGCCCACTTCTGATTTTGTAGGGGTATAATGTATTTCCCTGAAGTTAAACACCAACACAAATATATATGTACTTCTAGTCTTTTCTTTTATTTTATAATTTTGTCTGTTCAGGATCACGGTCGCGAAAAATTTTCTTGGATCCTTTTTATAAAATCAAATACATTCATATTTATATTAAATTTAAATCTATTTTTTGTTGATTTATGTTTGTTTTAAATTTTGTTACTTCCGTTTTCTATTAACGTATAATTAATTTTAATAAGCCTTGTTTTTTGCTTTGTTAATTTATTTTTAACCTTCTATATCGCCTTTCTCACACATTTGTCCGGGTCCTCTGACTCCTTGGCCAACGCTCCTGAAAAATATAAGGGCATATGTTTAAATAATGTGTTTTATATGTATAATTGTATATTTACTTTTTAAAGCTGTGTATAACCCTTTGCATGATTTTTCTTGGTACAAAACATTTCATCCCGCGACTTTTGGCTAGTGGAACCAGAATAGGATTTCTAGGTTATTTTGTAAAACCCATAAAACACCTTATAAATTGACGTACTTTAAACATATCAATGCACAACATCTTAAACTAATGTAACGTTATTATTTAAAAAAATATCACTTTTAATTCCAAAATAAATATGCTTCGCTGCGCACAATTTAAATAGCCCGCTGTTCTCTTAATAACTCAAACAGAATGCACAAAGTCTTCTTCTCACCCCTTTACATGATTTCGTTTGATTTAAATTCGCTGTTGGCGCATGCAACTGCTACTATACCCTTTCTTACTTTTTTAATTCTTTAGTAAAAACACAATATGCATTTTTTAATAATATTAATATGCAAAAGGTTGAAAAATTTAAATAAATATTAACGGAATAAACTAAAAAACAAGGAAGAATGCTAATTTATTATATTATTATATATATTTATATTTATTTAAGGGTTAGCTACTTTTTTTTGGGTCAATCGATAAGAATTGACGAGACTAATGCATTGCAGCTCAAATTTGTTTCTAGCATGAAAATTGTGGGCGCCACAGGTTTGGGGCGGTATGTGGGCTTTAGAGTGGGCGTTTCAAACTCTTTTTTTTTGTCAATTGATAGGTACTGACGAGACTAATGCGTTCCAGTTAAAATTGGCTTCTAGCATGAAAATTTTGGGCGCCACAGGCTTAAGCGGTTTGTGGGCGTTAGAGTGGGCATGGCATATTCGCGTAACAAACTTGCGCAGCGTACAAGGCTACGGAATCTAAATCTAATATCCCAATTCTCTATCTTTAATAGTTTCCGAGATATCCGCGTTCATAATCAGGATTTTTTGAAGTTTGTGGGCGGTATGTGGACATACATATATATATATAAATTCGTATTAATTTGATATGTTTTTTATATCAAACGTAACATTGAAAAGTCTTCGAAAAAAAAGAATGACTGTGCTCTCGCACTTTTTGTGTATTAATGGTATACAGTATGGTACTAAAGATATTTTCTTGACTGAATTGAGAAATGTGAAAGTGAGAATGTACAAAAGTGAAACATTTACATATGTTGTTTATTTTTTTTTTTGCAAATGGTAAGTATTGAATTTTTAGTTGTAATTACTTGATGTTTGTCCAATTCTAATATATTTATTTCTTGGACACTATAACGTGCTTTTCGGTGGCACACAGACTGCACTACACAAAGTCAAATGGCTGGATAAGATGCCGAACTGGGCAAGTTGGCGTCCACTTTTATCAAGGACAGAAGAAGGACTTCCTGGCGCTGATGCAAAGCTACAGGAGGCATTTGAGTACAGCGTGATCGGTCATTTATTGCTAAGTCCTGGAATTATTTTTATAATTGAATATTTACAGCGATCTTATAAGTTTTCAATATTTATTTGTTTATAAGATGCAAAAAAGTAAAAAACAAAACTGATTAATATTGATATTACAAACCAGTTTTGGTATTTTATTTTCTCTGTGTAGGGACGTGCAACCCTAAAACTGTAGAATTAAATTATTAGTTAATGTTTATTTGGACGTTGATGCACTATGGTCAGTACAAACAAGTGGCCCTACGACACCAAGCAAAGCTTGTTACGCGCGGAGCCCATCAACGTTTTGGGCGAGTAAACATAATCGCGGACAAAGAAAAAGACAATGTAACAGTAGACAATTAAAAACACAGGTCAATATACGAATAGACAAAATACATCAAGTAAAACTAATTAGTTACTAGGGAGGATAGTTATAAGATTTGATAGTTAGTTAGTGTCAACTTAAGAGAAGATCCAACAAATACAAGCAAAGTATTTAAAAAAACGCTAGATGAAAACTGTTTGCGAAATCGGAAACAACCACTCTGACGCCCACATTTTTAAGGTTAGAGAGCTAAAATGTTGCATTTGTTCAGTCTAGTGTTGTGCTACTCCCATGCCCGAAAATCGCAAAAATTTGTAGTGCTTACATCTTAGAAGATTTTTTTGTTTAAATGTTATATTCTTTTTTTTTGTCAATATCTATAGACGTGCTAAAATTATTTAATCGTACCGATGGCTAACATTTTGAATTGGTTTGCTGAGTAACGGGTATAAGATAGCCGAGGCCCTCGACTATACAGCTCTGTCTTGTTATATACATGCAGTCGGTATTAATATTTTAATCAGAAGTTTGAAGGAGTCATTTACGACCTTAAAAAGTATATATGTGTCATTTTTTTTTCTACGTTTTTTTTCAACAAAAATAATGATAATTCTTTGAGTTTTAAAATAAGACTCATAATGATCACGGTCCCTGCTTGTGATTCCATATTTTTCGTAATTTTGTATGTGATAGTGTACGTCAGCCCAACAACAAAAGTTATTTTTTTACGGTTGTTGAAGGAACCCTTAACGACCCCATATACTCGTATGTATTAATGATCAGGATCACTAGCCGAGTCGATCTAGCCATGAGCGTCTGTCCGTCTGTCCGGATGAACGCTGAGATCTCGGAAACTGTAAGAGCTAGGCTGTTGAGATTTGGCGTGCAGATTCCCGAGCTTCTTCCGCAGCGCAAGTTTGTTTCAGCAATGTGCCACGCCCACTCTAACGCCCACAAACCGCCCAAAACTGTGGCTCCTACAGTTTTGATGCTAGAATACAAATTTTAACTGAAATGTATTGTTCTCATCAAAACCTATCGGTTGACCCAAAAAAAGTTTGCCACGCCCACTATAACGCCCACAGACTGCCCAAAACTATGGCTCATACAGTTTTGATGCTAGAATAAAAATTTTAACTGAGATGGATTGTGCTCATTCAAACATATCGGTTGATCGAAAAAAAAATTTGCCACGCCCACTCTAATAACCATAACGCTTAAATCTGTCTACCGCTAGGGGTATCTGATAGTCGGGGTACTCGACTATAGCGTTCTTCCTTGTTCTTACATTAATTATCCGATCGCTCCTTAGGCAGCTATATGATCAAGTCGTCCGATTTTTGAATATTTTTTTCGAAATTCAAAAATATTAAAGGAATGTATTCCCAAGAGTAGAAGTTAATATGTCAAAAACAACGAAGTTATATTTTTATACTCATAGAGTAAAAGGGTATACTAGATTCGTCGGAAAGTATGTACGAAGTAGAAGGAAGCGTTTCCGACCCCATAAAGTATATAAATTATGTTTTTCGCCTCGGGATATATTAAAAAAAAGCGGAGTTTTTATTGGTAAAGTTCTTTTTAGTTAGATCCCCAATCTGAAACTGACTTTACAAAAGGCATTATTCTTATAATTATGGCTTTTAGCGGTGACAGCGACGCGAGCAGCGAAAGTGGACTTTGGTTAAAGAATTCTGATTGGTCAAATCTGTGGCCCGATGGAATGGTTTCTAGGCTGCATCTTTTGTTAAATTAATTTAGATTGACCAAAGCTTTTATGCTGTCGTTGTTTTAAAGTTCGAGTGTTGTTTATGTCTGCCGTCGTCGATAAGGGCGTGAGAAGTATTTGTAATTCGGGTGTCGCCGATCGAAGGAGTGGGAAAGATTTGTGTCTGAGGTGTTAAATGTATCTCCCATAACGTTAAAATCTTTTGTCGCCCACGTAACCATATATTGAGTTCGCGGGTATGTGACGCATTACAATCTTGCTTTGATGCTTGAATTTTTCTATCTCTCTTAGGTCCCTTTATCTGAGTAACGGGTTTCTGATAGTCTAGGTACTCGGCCATAGCATTCTTCCTTGTTATACCCGTTAGATTCATCGGAAAGTATGTAACAGGCAGAAGGAAGCGTTTCTGACCCCCTAAAGTTTATATATTCTTGATATGGAGCACTAGCCGAGTCGATCTAGCCATGTCCATCTTTCCGTCTGTCCGACTGTCCGTATGAACGCTGTGATCTCAAAATCTATAACAGCTGCAATACTGCGCAGAGAAAATAAAATACCAAAACTGGTCATAAATCGGTTATTTTTGCATATCAATTTTGATCCCTTATGTTGCCATATCATATTCATATTTTCGAACAAATGAAATTGATATTTTCGAACATGTCAATTTGGTATTTTTCATACCAGATTGATATGCGCACATGCTTATATGCTTTCATATCAAACTGATATACTTTCATATCAGATTGATATGTTTGTAATATCAATATTAATCAGCTTTGTTTTTACTTTTTTGCATCTTATAAACAAATAAATATTGAAAACCCATAAGATCGCTGTAAATATTTATATTTTATATATTTCGGATCAATTATAAAAACAATTCCAGGACTTAGCAATAAATGACCGATCACGCTGTACTTGGAAGTCTCCTGTAGCTTTGCATTAGCGCCAGGAAGTCTTTCTTCTGTCCTCGATAGAAGTTTCCCATCGAATTTTGTGGACGCCAACTTGCCCAGTTCGGCATCTTGGCCAGCCATTTGACTTACAGATTCCAAGAAGTAAATATATTAGAATTAGACAAACATAAAGTAATTACAATTGAAAATGACATACTTACCATTTGCAAAAACAAATAAAAAACATATGTAAATATTTCACTTTTGTATACTTTCACTTTTCATCGAATGTTAGACTGATTGCGGCAATTCAGTCAAAAAAATATCTTTAGTGTTATACTATATACCAAAAATACACAAAAAAATTTCGAAGACTTTTCGATGTTACGTTTGATATGAAAAACATATCAAATTAATACGAATTTATATTAAAATGATGCAAAATCATATCATATTGATATGTAAAAGGTGATATGTGAAAATTGATGAGACAATATAAAACGGGTATTGTTCCGTTTTTTTCTCTGAGGGCAATACATTTCAGTTAAAATTTGTATTCCACCATAAAAACTGTTAAACAAACTTGCGCTGCGTAAGTAGCTCTGGAATCTGCATACCATAGTGCAGTTACAGATTCCAAGAAGTAAATATATTAGAATTAGACAAACATAAAGTAATTACAATTGAAAATGACATACTTACCATTTGCAAAAATAAATAAAAAACATATGTAAATATTTCACTTTTGTATACTTTCACTTTTCATCGAATGTTAGACTGATTGCGGCAATTCAGTCAAAAAAGTATCTTTAGTGTTATACTATATACCAAAAATACACAAAAAAATTTCGAAGACTTTTCGATGTTACGTTTGATATGAAAAACATATCAAATTAACACGAATTTATATTAAAATGATGCAAAATCATATCATATTGATATGTAAAAGGTGATATGTGAAAATTGATGAGACAATATAAAACGGGTATTGTTCCGTTTTTTTTCTCTGAGGGCAATACATTTCAGTTAAAATTTGTATTCCACCATCAAAACTGTTAAACAAACTTGCGCTGCGTAAGTAGCTCTGGAATCTGCATACCAAATCTCAATTGCCTAGCTCTTATAGTTTCCGAGATCTCAGCATTCATCCGGACGGACGGACAGACGGACATGGCTAGATCGACTCGGCGAGTGATCCTGATCAAGAATAAATATACGCTATGGGGTCGGAAACGGTTCCTTCTGCCTGCTACATACATTCCGATGAATCTAGTATACCCTCTTACTCTACGAGTAATGGGTATAAAAACATCTTTACTATATACCATAAATACACAAAAAATACGAAAGCACAGTCATACTTTTTTTTCGAACACTTTTCGATGTTTCGATTGACATGAAATGTTGATATGAATCCGTATCATATTGATATGAAATATGTAAAAGGTGATATGTGAAAATTGAGGAGACAATATCAAACGGGTATTGTTCCGTTTTTTCTCTGTGTAGACTCTATCGCTGGATTGGAAGATCATGACGACGAAGACGGGAGCGGCTGCACAGTCGTGTTAGCCCTCGCGATAGGTGGTTAGGGTGTGAGGAAAGCTTGCATGTAGTATTTCTGTTTCTGTTCAACTATTACATCTGACTGGTTGGATACCGAAGTTTTTCTGTATGTTTTCATTGCGGACGTAGCACGGTGCCCCTGAGATGGTTCTCAGCATCTTGTGTTGAGCTAGCTTGATTTCATAAATATTGCTACTGCTAGCGTTCCCCCATAACTGGAAGCCATAGGACCAGATATTGGAGAGCAGGACCTTGTATTCAAGACTACGAGAGGACCGAGCGTTGATAAGCCAGAAAAGGCTATTGGCATTTAGCTTTATTTGTGTTCTCTTGCCTTCGCCAACTGAGTCGTCTGTCGAGGTGTGCTCATAAATACTCTACGTCATTGTCTTGCGGGAGTGCGGAATTTTTTAGTCTGGCGGTGAGCTATTTTGGCTGTTTAGGGTAAACGTAACATGCTTGCATTTTTGTTCGTACACTTTTATTCGCCAGTCAGTTAGTCATTTTTCGATTTCGACTAGATGAAGTGCCAATTGCTCTGATGATGACCCAAATTGGTGGGATTTTATTATGGATTCTTAGATATTAATTTATCCACGCATATTTCGAACAATGTGGATAAGCATGATAGTACTACGTCTTTACGACGAGGCAATTGAGTGATCTTTGCCACGTTTCATTATCATTATTATCAATGATTTTTTCCAAATCACTTGGACCGGCGTTGGGTACTTGCTTCTTGAGTGAAAAGTGAGTTCCTTTGTCGTGCAAATGGCGACTATGAGACTGTCATTTTCGTCATATGCGTCGCTTTTCTAGTAAGAGCTGCTCAATTTGTTGGTTTGTCTTTTTTGGCATGTAAAACGCTTCTGCAGTTTGAGGAGTTGAAATGCAAGCAGCGGTGACAAAGGCGGACTCCGTTGTACTGATTTCAGCTTCAAGGTTAATTACAGGACTTAGCTCAATGTGCGAGCTTAAATATTTTCTATATCAGATCCAATAGGTTTTATGTGAAGTCCATCCAGTCGGATAATCTTCGGTTATTGTATGACGGAGTCGATTTATTAGCACAGGCGAGTGTTCAGATGAAAGATCCGAAAGACTTTCGGCGCTAATCAGACTTCTAGGAATGTTTTTAGTTATTGCGAAGTCAATTAAGTCGGAAATTTTTCTGTTGTCTCTTGGCCAATATTTTGGGTGCCAGGGGAAACTTGGTCAAGATTGTTGCTGGCTTTTATGATTGCATTGTAGCTGCTTTCCTTTGAAGTCACGAGGCGAGATCCCCAGGGTGTGTGCTGGGCATTGTAGTATCCCGCTGCGAGGAGGGCAATACACTGCGGCTAGAGTAAGTTGAATATAAATAGTTGCTAAATTCTTGTAGCGGTGGTGCTTAATACGGTTTCCAATCAATAAAATAGTCCCACCGTATGCTTTACCATCGGTATGGCTTGTTAGCTAGAAGAAGTGGCCTCTTAATTTAAAGTTTTATTTATTTGTAAGATGTGTTTCTGAGAACAACACTACGTCGATATGTTTGTCAATGAGGAACTAACTAAAGTTTATGTGTGATATAGTTTTGACGTGTTTCGCTGTAGGTGAGGTGATTTTAAGTGCGATGTATTTGAGGAAAGAGGCTCCAATCCGAATTTTAAACCGCTGGCAAATGTGACAATTTTTCTTGTGGATTACTTGGAGTCAAAGTAAAATTAAGATGGTCATTTAGATGGTTTAAACAACGCGTTTGCAGAGCGCGGCGTAATGAGTCGCTACTCGCTTCTCAACTCTTAATATATTGGGCAACCTCTGTAGTTAGCGGTGTGATTACCACCGCAGTTGTTTCACCTTTTAGTGTGAGGACCGTCTTTGCTCGATCGGCAGTGTATGGAGTCATGAAGCTGTTCACAAGCTACACACACTGAGCGCAGTGTGCAGTATGACCGTGTATGGCCATATTCTTGACAATTCATACAGTTGTTCTACAGTGATTCTACGATGTAATACAAATTTAAGTTTGTAGATAGGGTGCATTTCCTTTTTCTTAAGAGAACTGTTATCTGGTTCGAGTTCTACCTTAAATAGCGGTTGGGACTTCTTTTCATTGCTTTAAATGTTGAGGACTTATTTAGCGTTAAGACCCTTATCTTCTAATGCCTTAGGTATTTCTGCTGGTGTTACATCACACTCTATGCCCTTTAGTACTACTTGTTGGCTCTTGCTGCTTTTCAGTTGGTACGTGTAGAAATCAATTTTGTTGTCTGTTAGATGCTTCGATAATAATCTATAATTATCTTTCGACTTCCCTTGAACTTTAGTTTCATGGATATTACCCCGTACAAAGGAACTTTTATGAAAGTTGTCCTTTGCAATAAGCTCTACAATTTTGTTAGCAAGAGCATTAGAGCTTTTCTCTCGTATGTATATTGACGGTGGCTTTAGCATTTTTTTTAACATCTTCTTCGGGATCGACCGAGTTGTCTGCTAGAATTTAAAATCTATTGGTGTTATTAGGCTTAAAGATGCGCTGGAACTGCTACGGGTAATTTTTGCCTTGGAGTTTAAAGGGCCTAACTTTCGTTTAATTTGGATGTAACGATCCATTCTAGTCTGCACAAGCGAGCCACTACGAGTACTTCCGTATTTTGCTTTTTGTTTTATCGGTAACGCAGCTGTCGTAGAATTTGGGTTGGGTTTGTTTTGATCGGTGATTCGCGCTCTGAGACGGTTGCACTGGGAGCATGAAAGAGTTCGCTCACTTGCTGAATGCAAGAGTTCGTTCGTCGGGTTAGGGGTAATTGACCTTTGCGTTTTTGCATCAGGCAGAATTTTTGGCTGGTTCGCCTACAAAAGAGAAAAAAGTGTTGTTTCGTTGACTGATCTTCCTAACCGCGGCTTAGTTGTACAGTTATTAATACGTCTCTCACTACGCTGTAAAGTTGTGTTATTTATTTTGTTTCCCGGAATAGTAAAGAAACTTAATCTGAAATCGAAGCTCTACCTCTTAAAGTTTCCCAGATAACAGCGTCCACAGAAAAAACAAGGAAGAACGCTATAGTCGAGTACCTCGACTATCAGATACCCGTTACTCAAAGGGAAATGGAGATATGCAAGCAGCAAAGCGAAATTAAAATGCGCCACCTACCGGCGGTAGACAGATTTAAGCGTTATGGGCGTTAGAGTGGGCGTGGCAAAATTATTTTTGGATCAATCGATAGGTATTGACGACACCAATACATTTCAGTTAAAATTTTTTATCTAGCATGCAAAGTGTGGGCGTCACAGGTTTTCGCGGTTTGTGGGCGTTTAAGTGGGCGTGGCAAACTTTTTTTAGGTCAATCGATAGGTATTGATGAGAACAATACATTTCAGTTAAAATTTTCTATCTAGCATCAAAACTGTAGGAGTTACAGTTTTGGGCGGCTTGTGGGCGTTAGAGTGGGCGTGGCAGTCTACTGAAACAAACTTGCGCTGCGTAAGAAGCTCAGGAATCTGTACGCCAAATCTCAATAGCCTAGCTCTCATAGTTTCCGAGATCTCAGCGTTCATCCGGACAGACAGACGGACAGACGGACAGACGGTCAGACGGACAGACGGACAGACGGACATGCCTAGATCGACTCGGCTAGTGATCCTGATCAAGAATATATATACTTTATGGGGTCGGAAACGCTTCCTTCTGCCTGTTACATACTTTCCGACGAATCTAGTATACCCTTTTACTCTACGAGTAACGGGTATAAACATGGAAGAACGCTATAGTCGAGTACCTCGACTATTAGATACCCGTTACTCAGCTAATGGGACCAAAGGGAAATGGGGATATGCAAGCAGCAAAGCGAGATTGAAAATCGCCTCAATATATGGTTATGTGGGCGGTAGACAGATTTTAGCGTTATGCGCGTTAGAGTGGGCGTGGCAAACTTTTTTTTGGATCAATCGATAGGTATTGACCAATACATTTCAGTTAAAATTTTGTATCTAGCATGAAAATTGTGGGCGACACAGGTTTGGTCGGCTTGTGGGCGTTACGCGATTTTTTGAAGTTTGTGGGAGGTTTGTGGGCTTTAAAGTGGGCGTGGCAAATTTTTTTGGATCAATCGATAGGTATTGATGAGAACAATACATTTCAGTTAAAATTTGTATTCTAGCATCAAAACTGTAGGAGCCACAGTTTTAAGCGGCTTGTGGGCGTTAGAGTGGGCTTGGCACATTTCTTGCGCTGCGCAGGAATCTCAGGAATCTGCATGCCTAATCCCAGTATTGTAACTCTTATGGTTTCCGAGATCTTAGCGTTCATACGGGCAGACGGACAGACGGACATTGCTAGATCGACTCCGCTAGTGATCCTGATCAAGAATGTATATACTTTATGGAGTCGAAAACGCTTCCTTCTGCCTGTCACATACTTTCCGACGAATCTAGTATACCCTTTTAATTACCAAACCTTTTCTTTTATTAAGTGAGTATTTGTGAAAAACCAAGCAAGAGTTTTTGTTGGTTGCGTTGTAAGAAAATGGCACCTTTTTTGTCCAAAAATAGATAATGATATCCTAAGTAACGACATTGAAAAGAGAAAACACGAATTATAGCAAAGGTTTCTCACCTGATCGCTCTTGCGCGCGAAAAGCTATAGAATCTATTTTCCTTATCCCAACTTTCTTGCTTCCATATTTTCCGAGATATCATCGTTTGCGGGCCTAAGAATGGGCGTGGTAAACTTTATTTGCGTCAATCGATAGGTATTGACGAGACTAATCCATTTTAGTTACAATCTCTTTTCTAGCATGAAAATTGTCGGCGCCACAGTTTTAAGCGCTTTGTGGTCGTTAAAGTGGACATGGCACTTTGCTGAAACAAACTGGCGCTGCGCAGGAGTCTCTAGAATATGCATGCGTTATCCCAATATAGTGGCTTTAACAGTTTCCGAGATTACAACGTTCGTACGGGCAGACTGACAAGGCTAGATCGACTCTGATCTTGTTTTAAGCGTATAGTTTTTTTGAAAATATAGCTTAGATGCTGGACATAGATTGTGTTCCGTCCAAACGATTTAAAACGTGTGTACAAATTAGGTTTAGTATTCCCCTATCGGTGCTGACGTGATCCCGCGCAGCAGTCTGGGGTTAAGGCCGGCCTACTGATTGCGGCCAGTGAGCTCGTGGGCGCAGGGGGAGCCCGGAGCAGCATCAGTGAATTGTGGGCGGCCGGGTTGCTGGCCGATGCGCGTATGTGGGCGCGGGGGGTAGTCCCCCGCTGCAGTCACAATATTGAGGGGCCGGCTGGCCGTCGGTAATGCACTCTTAGACCGGCCGGTTGGCCGTGGAGCATCTGTTGCAGAATTATGAAGATTATGCTGGAAGGAAACTATCCTCCTTTTCTTGCTGACCTAGAGACTCAGTCAAGATTAAAACAATACAAATTTAACGGCAGTTGCCGGATTTATTTTGTAGAGAACTTCTGTTCTTTACTTCTTGAATGCCAAAAGAGAACTGAATCTTAAAGCTAACATAATTGAGCTTCATAGCGGCCACTCCAATGGGCAGTGCTTGCCAGCTATGCATGAGCTTCCGGCCAGACGCTGTGTCAGGAGTTTGGCCGGAGCGGACTTTTGGGCGATCGGTTAATGCCGTCGCCCGGCTGAGTTAGTTAACTACTCCTCCTTAAGGAATAAGGCCGCCTTCGGCCGACCCTATTTGGGCGATCACTTCTACTATCTGGGCCGCAGATCTCCTGGCCTGGATGACTCGCCGATAAGTTAAGCCGACGCAGATCAACGCGCAGCATATCGCTCCTGCGACTAGTACTATCTGATGTGAAAGATAGTCGTTGATATCCTCCCCGAATCTTTTAATGTGTTCCAGATTACGCTCACTCAAGCGGTGAAGGTATGGAAGACTGAGTATGTTATGCTCCATAGTAATATTCAGGGAGGGCGAGCTAGCTACTCCTGTGGCCCTTTTTTGGGCCATGTCATGGTTGACATAACGGGTTTCATTAACCGTGGCACTCTCAGAAAAGATGATGAGGTGTGTGCCTCGTATGTGGATGTAAGTGGCATTATCCACACTCACACGTGCCGGACGATCGTTTACAATAATGATGCCTTCATCTACGTAGGTAACGGGATGTAGATCGCTGTGCTGGATGTCACAATGCGCTATGCCCCCAGCGTGGAGCTCCTGGGCGCACGACCTTCTATGCGCCAGCTGGCAAAATGTAGCTCCAGATGTTAGGGAGCAATTATTGACCGTGTGGATTTCTCCATCACAACCCGCTATGATCTTGTCCTCTAGCCTGAGCATCATGTCGTGATGTGACACGGGGAAAATGGTGATTTTAATACACGCCGATTTGATTTTAGGGATTTTAATAATAAAATGCAAAATGTTAATGGACTGTAATATTTTCACGGACGCAACGGACAATATGTCTTTGATGGGAGTATCTGTGGGCTCCTCCATCCACATAACGATATTGACTTAAGCAAGCGCTTTTGCCAGTAATAAATTTTGCAGCTCCGTTGTAAGCATCATATTTCGAGATAACAACATCTCATATAGGTGCCCAGAGTCAATTTGGGCTCCTTTAGCCGACCACAGAAGTTGATGCATGTGTGACAGGGGAAACATGCTGGTCATGCCACTAGTTTCTTCCACCACGCGCTTATACACTGAAAGATTCGTCGAGTGTGTGACGAATGCGAATTCTCCCCATACTAGAATTCGACCATCAATGATGGGAACATATTTAGCCTGTGAGTAGTCCGTAACGCGGGCCGATGTTAAGGTCAACATGGATAGGATATGGACGTAAACCTGTAATTTTGGATGTAATGTAATGAAATGAAACAGAGTAGCCCACCACCAAACATAAAGACTAAAGCATGATTAAGCGTAATGATAACAAAAACTTATGCCAAGTGGCTAGGGGTGAAAAATAGTGAAAATACTAAAAAATTTACCAGACGAATGACAACATGGTTGTGTTTCGACTACCTTAGGTTGTCCTTATGGACTACCCTCCCCTTAATGAGGACTTTGGTCCCCATGTCCGCTTCCACAGTTTTCTCCTCACATAACGGTGAAAGCTTGATGCCTAGCCCCCTGTTGGATTTCACTAGGACTTTGTCGCCAACCTTAAACACCCTATCTTTTCGGGAAGAATTTTCCCTGGCTCTAAGCTTGCCTTGGGCCTGCCTAATCCTATCCTGAATTTCGTACTGTGGGTATCTCGATTGTGCCATAACCACATCGGCTGGCCTCTTGTCGATGACCGAATGGATAGATTTGTTGTATCTGGCAGTGGCCAACAAGATTAACTCCATGGTGTCGCTAATGCCTTTGTCAATTTTAAGGCATCTGGCGAGCTCCACTAGGGTGCTGTGGAAACGTTCCACTTGTCCGTTTGAGACGCTGTGGAGGGGCGGAGCATTCGAGATGCTAACGTCGAAGTGGTTTTCCAGCATGGTTAAAATAGTGTGCGAGTTCAATGGCGGCTCATTGTCGCAATAGATGACTTTAGCTTTGGGGAAAACGTTCAAGAGTTGTAGTAGGGCCGGTTTAAGATCCTCAATGGTTCTAGATAGAATCGGCTGGACCATGGCAAATTTTTAAAATTTGTCAATGCACGTAAGGAAGTATTTCCTATCTGTGGAAAAAATTTCTATATGTAGCATTTCTCCTACCCGCGACGGAACTGGCGTTTCGCCGAGTTCTTGTTTTTTTGGGCACATGTCCTGCAGCTAGTGATGATTTCATTCGCCAACTTTGCCATTTTTGGAAAGTAATACTCTGAGAGTACTTGCTTAACATTTTCCTGTGCCGAGGACTTCTCGCCTCTCAGCGACTGCAAAAATATCCATAACACGGTTTTTGCAGTGCCAACTTTTGGTGGCTGGGAATATCCGAACCAATTCATCCTGTATCATCGCTAGCGTGTGCAAATCGCAATGAATGGCGTTTACGCCCTTAGGGACAATAATGTCTGCGAGCTCCTCTAGCAACGACTCCTTGCATACGAAGTTAACGTCATGGCGTTTCTTGTTTCCGAAGAGCACGAAGGTGCGTTTCGACGGAAAGGGCGCTTCCTCCAGATTTATCTGGTTCTGAAAGCAATTCAAAGGTTTATCCGTGGTTTCAATTGTGTGTGTTAGCGACATTTCACTGTGAATAGTGGCCGCACACGAATAAGCTTCTTCCTCCTCCACAACGTTAAGTTGCTGTCTGGAGAGGGCATCTTCGACGAGGTTATCCTTGCCGGGCTTGTAAAAAATTTTAGCGCCGGACTCGTCAATGCGAACTTTCCACCTTTTGATTTTCGCATTTGGATTGGATTCCGACACTGCGAAAGTCAATGGTTGGTGGTCAGTAAAGATATTTATATCCTTGACTGCATATAAATAATGGCGCAATTTGGCCAATTTGGCTTAAACTATGGCTAATAGCTCCCTTTTGTTGGTAGCATAATTAACCTCCCTGTCCTTTAAAGTCCTCGAGATCATAGTAATAGGTCGTCCCTTTTGGGATAACACTGCCATGTGCTGAGGCATCCGTCGTTAGATCGAACGCCTTTTTATAATCGGGCTACCTGAGGATGACATCCTCGGAAGCCGGAATGTTACGCAATTTTTGAAAAGCCAGCCGTTGCTGCTCATTAAACTGCACCTGTATATTTTTGGATCTGTGCCTACTGACAGTTCCGTTTTTTTTCCCTTTTAGAATGTCAGATACGGGTCTAGCTATCGATGCAAAATCTTTAATAAAGCATCGATAATAGCTAGCCAGGCCTAAGAAT
Source organism: Drosophila suzukii (assembly GCF_043229965.1). Lineage (NCBI taxonomy): Eukaryota > Metazoa > Arthropoda > Insecta > Diptera > Drosophilidae > Drosophila > Drosophila suzukii. The sequence goes on along the minus strand of NW_027255896.1, from coordinate 24,474,351 downwards.
GACCTGACCTCGAATACGTTTTTAGGTTCGGGGAATTCCTGAATGGCCCTTATTTTATCTGGGTCAGTAGTGGCACCGTTGTTGGTGACAATGAATCCCAAAAAGCTAACGCTTTCTTTGAAAAAACGTGCTTTCTGCGATGAAACCCTCATGTTAGCATCGTGTAGGCTCTTAAGAACACAGTCTACGTGCCGGATGTGGGCGTTTTCGTCTTCTGAAAAAACGATAACATCATCAACGTAAAGATAGCAGAATTTGCCGATTTTTTCTCGTAGAATATCATCAATGGTTCTCTGGAAGATGCTGGCAGCATTCTTCAACCCAAATGGCAGCCGGCGAAACTCATATTTCCCCCCATTTACGGAAATGGAAGTTTTTTCGCGGTCGCGCTCTGCCAGTGTAATCTGGTGGTAGCCAGACTTCAAATCTAGCGTTGTGAAGTACCTGGCCTTGCCTAAGTTTCCAAGTATCATAGAGATATTCGGCATAGGGTAGCGATCGGGTATCGTCCTTTCGTTCAATTTGCGAAAGTCTTACACCAGCCGCATTTTTCGGTTGCCAGATTCGTCGACGCTCTTTTTATCTACCACCCATATTGGGTTATTGTAGGGGGATTTCGACTTTTAAATTAAGCCATTTTTCAGCAAGTCTTGAATTTCGCCGTTGACGACATCTGCGGCTCCCATTGGGTATGGGTAAAGTTTAGCATAAATGGGTTCCTCACTGATAGTTCTGATGGTGGCAACCACCGACGTGTTGTAAGGAAGGGCTTTGTTGGGGTTCGCGAAGGCTTTCTTCCTGGCGCGGAGAATTTTTACAAAAGCATCCCTAGCTAGAGGCGGTGCATCGGGGCAATCTACGTTAGTAAAATTGACATCGGTGCGTGATTGAAATTCGACTATTTCTACTTCGTTGCCCCATTTGAGGTGGCCGGAGGCTAGACAAAGCCATACCCCTGCCTGTTTTAACAGGTCAAGACCAACAATAGCATCAAAGGAGGACAAATCAGGTTAGATGAAGAACGTGGCCTTCAAGTTAAAAATTGATACAAAGCATTTCTTTGTAATAGTGGTGGCGTCATGAATAGAATGGATTCTAAATGGCGATTCTACCGGGCGGACGCCTTTCAATCCCTCATATGGTCGGATAAAATTTTTTGACGCGCCCGTGTCTATGAGAAGCTTCATGTCAATCCCGGCTACTCTTCGTCTGATGACGGGTAGCAGGGATTTTCCCCTAAAAAATAAATGACGTCCGAGTCGTACTCGCAAATGGCGTCGTCGTTAATTTCTTGCGCCGCGCTACAAGCTGCGGTGGTGTATGTTTTTTCTGCATCGCCTGCGCTTTGCGCGACATGGTGAACCCTCTGTTTTTTATGTGGTTCCGATCGATCGGACGCGGCCGGCTTCCTATTTTGGTATGCCGGGGCCTGAGATGGTTTAAGCATCCTAGACTGTGACGGGTCAACATCCATGGATTCGGGATTATTTCTTTGAAGCTTATCACTGCGTAGAGCAGAGTGTACTTGAGCTTTGTGCTGTTTATTGAAGTACGGATTTTTACTAGTACCTGGTTGCGGATTAGCATGAGGATTGGCCTGTTGGCGCTCTTGCGCCTTCGGAAATAGTTTTTTGTCCCGATCCTCCTGGCTTCTTGCAAAAGATGATGCAAAGTTGTACCTTTCATAACTGGACTCCACTTCTTGAGCCAATGCAAGTGCTGATGGCTGATGGGTCCCCGCAAATTCGGGCAGGCACTTGACAGCGTCTAGCGGCTCATTACAAACAATGTCCCTGTTTATATCTATAGGTGCATAAACTTTAATCTGAGGAGCTACTGTTTGGGCGGGCGCGATTTGTATCGCCACGACTTGGCTGACCAGTTCCTGAATAGTCTGACGTAATTGATCTTCCCTACGCTGGCCGTCTGCGGCCGCTTCCTGTAGAGCATGGTTAACGGCAGCCTGTACGACCGCCTTTATTAGGTCTGGGTGAAATGCCATATTTATGGCTGCGGATGTGCTAGCGCTTGCTTTTTTCGGTGTAGAAGCTCTGGTCGGCCCTTCGGTCTCGGCATAGAGTAATGAACTATATAGAGGCGCAAATTGCTCTGCCGCTCTCTTTAGACAATGAGGCTATGATGCCACCTAGGCGAAAAAAGCTTATTTCCCCTCTTTTTCAAATTTCGATCGAACTTGTAATTCATTCCCACCTCATTCTGCACCGCTCTTGCTCACTGTTTTGTTTTTGTAATTAATTGTAAACCCTAATGCTGTTGCTTCGCACCTAAGTTAGCTTCAAACTTGGCCTTGAATTGGCTCTTAGCAGAGGTTGGGCAGAGGTTCGGGCAGAGCATATTAATGGCCCCCGGCCCCCCCTCCCCCCCTCATTAACGTATGCGGGTTCTGGGACAATTAGCATAATCCAATAAATTAACTGATTTTAATGGGCTTTGAAGTCATAAAAATGTCGCGATCATGTCTATAAAGAGTATACTTAATTGCCCCCATCGCCCCCACATCCCCATGTGACAATATTGATCATGTATCCTTCCCCTCATTATGTGCAATTAATAGTCAGGTGAGAAAGGTGCACGTGAGAAAGGTCGCACAACCATAGTATCCAAAGGTTGTTATCTTAGAGGAACATATCCGATCATGTTGGGGAAAGGTGTGATCAAGTACCCTTTTGCCTCATTATCACAGGTGTTGCTGTGCACGTGTGACAGGTCGCACACCCAAAGTATTCAAAGATGGTTATCTTAGAGGAACATGTCCGATCATGTTGGGGAATAATGTTTCCTATGATTGTAAAACTAATTTAGAAATCAAAAGAACCCCAATAAAATAAATCTCACAAGTTAATGATTCTCAGATGTGGAATATTTTCAAATACACATTTTTGTTTCCGCCCCAGAACGTTTAACTGGTAAATTGTCTAAGATTCTCTCCTTTCCACAAATGGGTCATAAACATGTCATAAAAGGGATTCAAGCAAGAGCTACCCGAACATTACCTGACCGCAATAAAAGGGACACATGCACAACCCAGAAGGCGCACGCTCATTGACAAGATCATGGGCCTCACGCCAACGACCTCATACGAGCTCATACGACGTTCCCATAATAGGGGTTGAAATCACGACCGCGCAACAACTCGCAAGTAGCCGACATATCTCAGTCAAGGAAATATTTTCCATTCTCCGTACCTGTAATTTTAACTCGAAATAAAAAGTCAGAAGTTTATTTTGTAGCATAATAATACATTTATTTATTTATTTTGGTATTGCGAACATTTTTGATATACATAGAAATTAATTTTCTGCTTTGATTCCGGCGATTTGCATAGAAGAAGCAGGCGCACGTTTCCGACGTCATTTCTGGATTACAAAATGTAAAGTGTTCACGATAATTCGTAGTTTTGAGATCATGTCCACCTCGATTCATGAACATAGATTTTGTGTTTAGAAGACCAGTTATCTCTCCTTTAAATTGTTCAATAAATTGGACAATTTCCTCATGAAATTTCATTTTGTTAATTCTATTTTCTTGTAGATCTTTACACATCTAGTCTCAACTTTAAAATGATGTATAACAATTATTTTATTGTTTTGGAGCTACTTTTAAAAAATGTCAAAATAATGTATGCATTGTTTAGAGCACAAACCCCGCCCTTAAGGTGTGTTTCACAATAGGGAAACCGGTTTCCTTTAAACCTGTTTAATGACGGACAGCCCATTTCCTCGATATTAATGAGCTGACGACTCCCAAAAAACTTCTGTAGAAATCGTTTCTTTTCCACACCTTTACAAATAATTTGTTTTCCGCTTGTAATTGTCCTTAGATACTTTCGAGTTTGTGGAAAACTGTTCTCTCCATCGTTCCAAAAAATTTTGTGATGTGTATTGGTTAACCAAATTGCAGTCTTTCGAGATTTTGTATTTAGCAAAGTAAAATCATATGGTGGTTCTATTAAAATACTATTATTCAAGTTTGGATCTTTTTCGAATACAATTCCAATTTCCTTTAAAATAAAATTATTATTATTATCAAAGAAACCTTGAACGTCAATCGAAACAGTATCATTCAACATTTTTCTAATGTTAAACAACTCGTTGTACTAGTCCGTTTAATGGGTTATATTCAACTAAACGGTCATGTATGAGGAGACAGTAAGCTTGGGTATTTTCATGACTTGGTGTCTTCAGTTCTATTGAAATTCTCACATCAATAGGACCAGTTTTCACTGATTCGTTTTGATATGAAAGATCAACCACAATAATAGGGGCCTTCAATTTAAATTCATTTGGGGTCAAAAATGGTTGTGATTCACGATTATAGTAACTAGACTGAAATCTTGTATACATTTCATATAGGTGAGCATACTGATTCTTACTAAAATCAACATTCAGATTATCATATGGATATGACTCTGAATTCAAGTGAACTTTCAAGTTTGATAAGTTATTTGTGATAAGTTCTCCATTTAGTGTAAATCCAATTATAGCAAATCTTTTTTCGCGGTTAACCGACAATTTCACATTCCAGCTGTGTTGACTTCCATACCCCAATTTGGGGTTAACATATGAATCCCAACTCCGGAATGCGATTGGTAGGTTTACACCACTTTTAATAATATCGTACATCTTAATTTTTGCAAAATCGCTCGGAGTTACATGGGGAATTTTCCAGGTTATATTCGTCATTTCCAACTTAAAAGTTTGTTCATTTCTGGTTTGTTCAAACACATCACCAAGATTCTTAGTTAGCATCAACACTAGTTCGTGTTTACAATTTAACAAAACTTTTTTATAATCCTCAGCAAATCCCAATAAATTTTTTAATGGTACAGAAAAGTTAAAGTGGGGTCCCGTAGATATTTCGTCCCCACTGCTCCATCCGGAATTTAATAGATTTTGACTTTGAAGATTATCCAGAGATATATAATTTTTTAGGGTTGTAGTCATACCGACAAATCGTGTTTTATCAATCTCACATCCATTTATTTCGTACTTAATTTCATCCAAAAAGTAAGCCATACAATTATTTTTAAAAACAAATTCGGTGAATCTTTTCTAATAATTCCTTGAAAATTAAGGTAACTTTCGTGAGGAAGCACGTACAAGTCTTGATTTTGAATAGTAATTCGAATTTCATCGTTTGGCTTAAATGTTTGATTATACGATGAATAAGTATGAAACTTTTTCTTCGAAATACTCTCATCTGAGTAAACCTTTTCTCGAACATTTAAAATGTCGTTCATTGTTTTCCTTTCCACCTTTTATATTATACTCGAAGCTTCAAGCCTAACGACTTTAAAAATAGTTTATTTTTCAAAGTAAGTGAGCTTCTTTTTACTTTTGATCCTCTTTCTATAGCTTTACAATTAGTAATGCTTGGCTGAGGACTTAAGCTACGTCTTTTATTATAAATAATCATTCTATTAACCGAATGTGCATGCGAATCGAAACGTTTTCACCACGTAAATTCACCAAATCACCGTTTTGATCAACTATGCGTATAGATAGTGTGCTTATTTCGTCACAGTTGATTGGTAAATAAATTAGGTTATGTGGTGTCACTGTCATTTTATACCCAGGCGGAACATTAATGCCAAACTCATGTAATGTATGATTCGGTGTATTATCTACATATGAACCGCTGATTATATTACATTCCAAACGAATTGTATTAATTTTTAATATGTTCACGGTCTGATCTGATCGATAGGTTTTTGTAGGATGTGGTTCTAGTACTTTTTGATGGAAACCAAACAGCTGTCCAACCGATCTTTCCTTATTAAAGTAAACTGACTCTCGCATGGTAGTTATTTCAACTTGAAGTGTATTATTATTACTTTGAATTTTAAATGTATTTTCAAGGTTATAGTCTTTTAGTTTATTGTAAATGAAATCGGTGATATCATTCAATTCATATGATCCAGTTGGAATTGTAATAACCTTGTCACCGATGTGGAAGAGGTTATTTTTTTCATCAATATTTGGAATCGAATTATACATATTAAAATCGATAAGAGCGCACTCATATCGACCATTCAATTCGATAGGTGGAAAAAAGTTTGTATTTATAATGGAACTATTTCCATTCAAGGATAATGCAAGTGATCTAGACATATTGAAATCTCTTGATAAACTGTGGGATTGTAAGTATCTAACCAAGCTTTATATTGAAATTACTCCTTAAATCATAATAAATTGATCAAATCCTTTTCTGTATCTTCCGTTATCCATTTCGTTATCCTTGCTAATTAATAGGAATCCGTGCTTGTCCTCCCAACATTTTTGACAAATTTTCACAAATGTTTCATAATTCATATCAGTGTTAATATGGTCCCGATATATATGCCGCATATTTAAATCATCTTGCTTAAACATTATAATAAAGTTGGCATTGTCACGAATCAGATGTTTAGGTATATGACTATACGTTTGACATAAATAAAAAGAGTCGATATTTTTATGTCGACCCATACAAAAATAAGATCTTATGTTATCTTGTTTTTCACAAGCTACGTCATCGAATATCATAATGGAATTGTTTTTAGCTTCACTGGGGTCTAGTACACCCTCATTATGGGAGAATGTATGATATCCCATTCCTTTAATCGGTTTGATTAATTTCTCCAAGTACTCATATTTAGGTTGATATCAACTTTTTGAAAATATATAAACATTTTCGAATTTTAATCCATTAGGACTCTCTATTAGACTTAACATAATATTAGTTTTACCACAATTCGAAGGCCCAACAATTAGAGCCCTTATTGTGTTCGGTAAGAGAGCACTATGTCGTGGCGGTAGATTTTTCTCGTTTTCATCGGTAATATTTCTAACTACAATTTTTTGTTTCTGACTTATTAAACGCATCTTTTAACCTAATGTACCTCATTCAATGAGAAATCTTTGATGATTAAACATCAATAAAATGGGGAAACGTTTTTATAATCGCATCAGTCGTATTTTTAATTGTAAACACGGTGGTGGTCTTGTCGATAAGCTAATTAATACATTACCGTTTGAAGCCCATATTCCGGGATATAATTTTTGTGGACCGGGTACAAAGTTACCGAAACGGTTGGAACGTGGTGATCAAGGAATAAACCCATTGGATGAAGCTTGCAAAGAGCACGATATCGCATATTCTCAAAACAAGGCATTGAGTGAACGACATAGGGCAGACTCCATATTAATTGACAAAGCCTGGTCGCGTGTCAAGGCACCAGATAGCAGTCTTGGTGAAAGAGCAGCAGCATACTTTTTTACAAATATAATGAAAGCCAAGAAAAAATTTGGTATGGGATTGAATAAAACGGAAGAGAAAGGAAGGAAAAAGATATTGAAGAATAAAATGAAGAAGACGAACCTTTCGACTGTAATTAATGCTGCTACTAAAACATTAAAAAAACAAAAACCATTAGACATTATGAGTGCAATTAAAGTTGCACGTAAATCAATTCATCAATCAATGGGTTCTAAGAAAAATGTTAAAGTACCTCGTGTAATTAATGTACCCAAAATTGGAGGTTTTCTACCAATCGTGCCGATCTTGACAGCCCTCAGCGCTCTTGGTAGTTTAGCAAGTGGTAGTGCAGCAATTGCAAAAACAATTAACAATGCGAGAATGGCTAAGGAAGATATGGAGGAGAAAAAACGTCACAATAGGAAAATTGAAAGTGTTGCTGTAGGAGAAGGATTATATCTCAAGCCCTATAGAAAGGGTTATGGTTTCTTTCTTAAGCCCTATAGTAAGGGGAAAGGAATTAAGAAGCGAAAAAACTAATTTCTCTACTACCCAATAGACCACTATCAAATATCAACATTATACATTTTGCTAGGAAATATATCCCACATTTTAGAGGGGTGTTTATGAGAGATCTACTCCCAGAAGCACCAAAAAGTAGGGAGTGTGGTATAGTAAACTTAGATAATTCCCGATCAAGTGGTACACATTGGGTTGCATATAATAAAAATAAAAATAATATACATTATTTCGACAGTTTTGGAAATCTTCAGCCACCTAGAGAAGTTGTGAAATACTTGGGACATAGAATACAATACAACTACGATAGAGTTCAAGACTTTGATACATACAACTGTGGACACCTGTGCCTCGCTTTTCTACTTTCTTTCGTAGAAAATGTGGAGTCAAAACCGGTATATTTAAATGGTTAATTTACATTTGGGGGGTTGAAAATCAATATATGGGTACGTGTATGTGTGAACTCTGTATGGTATAAAAAGTGGACCTGCACGCGTTCAAATTCACAGTCTAAGTTTCTACTTCACATCGAACGTCATCTAGAGGACAAGAATTTTTGATCATTCTTAACAAAAAAAAAAGCCTATAACTGCTCATAACAGCTCAAAACAGCTGGTGACCAGCTTATAACAACTGGTAAACAACTAGTTAACAGCTACTAAACAGATAATAACCATCTAATAACAGCTATTAACCAGCTAAAACAAGTAGTAAGCAACTACGAAACAAGTACTGAACAACTGCTAAACAGGTAGTAAACATCAAAATACAGCTAAAAACAACGTGGAACAACTGTACCAAGTCCAAAAAACTCAACAACCATCATGAATCAGGAAAACCAGATGAACATTGTAGTTAAAGAGTTCAATAAATTTAATAAAAAAACACTGCTATCGAAGACAAGGATGCCTGAAAATGTAAGATTCCCGATCCTCAAGGCGGAGCGCAAAACAACAAAGGTTGGAGAATCTATTGCTCTCGAGTTGGAGGAGCACATTCTGTACATGCCGGAAAGGTACACCTCTCTTCAAGATGATATCATCAATGAAATGGTTGATGGAAAATTTAATATTTATAAAAGTAATGACAATTTGTATTTAGAAATAAGTCAGTAATCATTAAAAAGATTGAGATTTTAAGAATATAACAATATATACACTTTTTAAAATATAATGAAGAAAATGTATCGAATCTTTTTTTTATTCGGAAATGGTATATAAATATTACAGATCTTGGCGTTCCCTAAACAGTATTTGTTTAGTAACTGAGGAGTGACTACATGAATTTCGGAAATTTTAAATCTTTCACCTATAAAGTTTGAACAATATACTACAATGAATATTTTGTCACAGTTAACCAAAGCTAGATTTGCTTTGAAGCGAAAATTCGATGATCTCAAACAAGTCAAAAATCATACGAATTTACAATTGGAGGAAACTTTTAAACCTATTACTGAACCCTTACATGAACTTGTTAAGGAAAATAAAAAACAAAAGATTTCTAATGTAAAAGATGCATAAAAGTAAAGCGTGAAATGAAGCAAATTAAGAAATACGATGATGATGAGAGAGAGCTTGACGATTTCTACTTTACAACTAATGAGAAAGATCCGCAGTCTAATCGAAACATAACTCCACCAAGGTCTTTCGATGATAGTGATTCCTATAATCAATTCTTTTTACAAACGAATATAGAGGAAGATATAGAAGAAGAGAAAAAGGAGACGGAAAAGAGTGAAGAAGAAGGGACAACACCTTTACCAATGTATACAGGAGAGGCCGATATGGGTGTGGATGCAGAGCTAGAAGATAATAACACTAGTTATAATTATGATTTTAATATCAGTAATTTGACCAGAGGAAATGTTTTGGATAAGGGTTATGGACCTAAAAAAAGCGCAAACAATTCATTAACTTTGGGAGATAAAGAATTAAAAATTAAAAATAATAAAATAACATTTTCTAGTGGAATGAGTTGTGATCTGACTCCTGGTCTGTACTCTCTAATTTTTCTTAGTAAACCTGAAAACTATGATGATCAAGACTTGAAAATGTATAAAAAAATTATTTTAGAAACGAATATACATAGAGTAGGCTTTAAACCTAATAACAGAATCAAGGGTACACGAGCATACAAATATAGCCATATTATTAAGAAGTTGATAGACAAAGATTTCAGTCCTACAACGTCTACTCCACTTCGCTCAAAAACAGGCTTTGGTTACATGACACTTCAGAAATCAAATCCAAACTATGTATATTGGAATGATGTAAATGAGTTAGTCGAACGATTGGAAATTTTAGTAGCATCAAAAGGAGCGGGTAACACCAGCCACAACAACGAAATTTTTTCAATATTAGAGGAATTGCGTGAAGAAAGGATTATATATTAATGAGTATAAATAGGAAGGACAAATATGTTTTACATTTATAAACATCATGTCTGTCGACAAGTTTGGACATTTTTCTGTTGATAAGGAACGATCAGAAAATTTGAAAAGACGTGTTAATTCTACTGAGGGATTATTCATCGATGAGGACGGTAATCTAAATGCTCAAAATAAACATATCAAAAACGGATCTAAGCCTTTAGACAACAATGATCTAGCAACGAAACAATATACTGATGAGATCCTCGGAAAGTTGGGAGAAGATTTAAGAAAAATTATAACTCAAAATGTTAATCGTCGACTCACAAAAATTTCAACCTTAGAAAATAAAATTGAATTGAATAGTAAGAGGGCAGACAGCGCTGACCAAATTTTTGCCAAAATTCTGGAAAAGATTAAAACCATTGAGGACTATATATTTAAATATGTAACAAAACCGATATCATTACCGAAAAAAACCACAATTGAGTTAGAAGGTGTTGCTTTTCAGCCTATTAGAAGAATATGATTAAGCGAGAAATCGTAAATGAGTTGCACGGACCATCTCGAAAAAACTTTCAACGAAGTCGAGTTATTACAAGGGGTATAAACGATCTGTGGCAAGCAGATTTGGTTGAAATGGGATCCTTTTCAAAATCTAATGACGGGTACCGATACTTGTTGACTGTTATAGACACATTTTCGAAATATGCTTGGGGTGAGGCATTAAAATCAAAAAATGCAAATGATGTTTCCCAAGCCATGGAGAGAATATTTAAATCGGGCCATGGAACACCAAGAAACCTGCAAACTGATGATGGCACTGAATTCTTTAATTCCAAATTTAAGGTATTAATGAAAAGTTATAGGATAAATCATTATTCAACCTTCAGTACTCTAAAAGCATCAATAGTTGAACGTTTCAATAGAACTCTTAAAGAGTTAATGTGGCGTGAGTTTAGTTTCAATGGAAAATATAAGTGGATAGATATGTATAAACAATTAATTAACAAATATAATAATAGAGAGCATAGAACAATAAAAATGAGTCCAAGTAAAGTCAATTCTTCCAATGAAAAACAAATATTACAAACATCGTATAATCACCTGAAAATATTTGTTGCAAGTAAATTCCGTAAGGGGGACCACGTTCGTATCAGTAAATATAAACATGTCTTTGAGAAAGGGTATACACCAAACTATACAACTGAAATCTTTAAAATTAGAAAGGTGAAGAATACATACCCTAAAACATACTTACTTGAAGATTTAGATGGTAGCCCGATTCAGGGCGGATTCTATAAAGAAGAATTGAAAAAAACACGATTTCCCCACACATACCTAGTTGAAAAAATTGTAAGGCGAAAAGGAAATAAGGTTTTGGTTAAGTGGCTTGGGTTTTCAAAGACTAGCTGGATAAACAAGGAAGACATTTTGTAGTATAATAAATGATTTATTTAATTAATTTTTATTTACATATTATCTTATCTTATATTAAGTTTAATATTAATATTTTTTTACAATGTTTTAAATTAAAATTAAATATAATAAAAATACTTTTTACAAACTCAAAATCATTTTCATTTATATTTTCCAAAGTCTCAATCATAATAAAACATCTCCAATTCAACTGATTTATAAAATAGTTCTTTTTCAATATGTTCCTTTTGAAATTTAAGGCTATCTAATGATTCTTCATCGTTCACATAATTATTTTGTATCATCTCACCCAAGCAAAATGAATTTGATTCTAGCGATTCAACATTTTCTAAAATATCTTTTTCAATTAATCTCTGATGTTTTATTGATGTCGTACCATGGTCTTCATTACTTAACTCTAAAAATTGTGTTTCATTAACATTACGTTTTCTTTTGTTATCTTTGCCACGAAGAATTTTTTTATTTACTTTAACTGTAGTTCTTTTATGTGCTTTTGATCTAAACATTGTTCTATTACCATATAGTGAGGCCCCAGTTAATAAAACGTTTTTATAGTCTTCAATTGTAAGATTTCGTGAACTCACTCCCTTTGCTTTATTATGATCTTTATCTTTGATCTATTCTATAACAATAAACCTTTGAGCACAGACCTACAAATTCTGTCATGAGTTTACCGTTAAGCTCATCTTTAAAAAACCCTAAACTTTTTTTGTTAACTCTTTTAAAGTTATATAGATTAATTCTTTCATCTGAATAGTCCGATGTATCAAATATTGCTTCAAGGTCATTACGAATATCTTTATAAAAATCTTCAGTTTTTATTGTATAGATAAATGAATCAGTATCCATATAATTTGAGAGTAACTTTTCCTGAAACTTTGGCTTCATATATTGATAGTGAAAATCATACATTTTCCATTTCGATAAGTCTAATACTGCAAATCCTAAATACATTGGCTTATTAAATAGAACGGACAATCCTTTCATTTGAATTCCATAGAAATTATCATTAATTTTAGTTGCACTATGAAAATTGGATTTTGAAATTAAAGTTTTGGCACAATGTGCTCTTCGTCCAGTCTTGGAGTTATCCGGAGCTTCCCATGAACTAATAAGCTTAATATCGACCCTGCGCTCGGGATCTTCCATTGTTTTTCCGTAAACAGAATTATTCATTAATTCAAAAAAATCTTTTTCAAATTTATTTTTTGCCTATGTAAAGTATTTAGATCAATGTAATTCTTTAACCAAGGCTTTTGTAAAAATTGAACACCTCTATGGATCTTTTTCAATACTAACCCATTCTGTATACATTGTTGCAAATTCCGATAATGTATTACATAATTTTTCTTATTTCCCAGGTCAGCAATTAATTTTTTTACCTTATCCTCTTTTGAGGCCAGACAATTTGACGGACAAAATGGAATATCATTATGAAGATCATGTAAACGGTATGGATATATTAAGTCCACTTCCAAAAAATAACCGTATTTGCTATCGATTGGAATATTATTAATATCAAAATTGTCTATGTCTGTGGTAGACATCCACTTAAAATCTTTATATGGTAAAGGTTGTGACATTGCCCAACCATACAAGTTATTCGCATCTACATACATTAAAAATGAAGACTCCTTCGAGGAATCATAATCTGACAAATATTTGTTATTTGCTTTTGTATATCTATGACAACATTGAACTAAACCACCTCGAATGCTACTTTGAATAAATCAATACTTATCTATATCTGTCAGCAATTCAAGTTGAATATTTGTAGATTTCAACATTGCCTCCCAAGATAGACCTGGTGTCGTAAAATACTGAGCTGGGTCAAGTGAATAAATTTGCATACAAATTTTTCGGAAGTTTTCAAAAATGTCGGTTAAAAGAAATACATCAGTTTTTAAATATAATTCTAAATAATCTTTAAGAGTGGAACAAGAGAAATGCGACCAAACTTTAAGAGCTTGATCATAATCTTCCTGAGAGCATTCCCTTTCCGTTAAATTACTATAGAATGCTTCCCTTGGTGGGAGGGAAGTTTCCTTGAGTCTACTAGCGGAGTCCAAATATTCATAGGGAAATATACCCTTCTTACGCATTAGTCCAAATTCTATATCATTACTGAAAAATGATTTAACAGTGTTCAATTGATCATCAACTAAATTAGAAGCTAGGGTGTCTAAACTTGATGGCATAAATCTATATGTATCGAGAAAACGAATTTCAAAACTATTTCCACTTAAGCTTTTTATTTTCTTTGAGACAGAAATATAGTTTTCCTTATTTATTGGTATTACGGAAATTTCACCGGGAATCTTTCCCAACTCTTGAATAAATAAATGACAGTCGTATTTCGAAAAATTATGAAAAAATACTGGTATGAATTTGTTAACTTTATAATCCAAGTTACACTTAGAGTGGGCTGCACCTCTAAAGCGACCTGTGAAATGACAATGATCTCTAACCCTATCAGTCCCTAAATCTTTCAATGAATTATCAAATATTTGCTGGTCATCCAAAGTCATTCTCATAGGAACTATTTTATTTAAGTAGTCATCACTCAATTTACTTAAATTTTTTATCAATGAATCTACAAAACTTACTCCCGAATTTTTTCCTGTTTCTAAACCAAATTTATCTAGTCTAGAATCAAAAGCACACTTTATATAATACGCATATGATATTGGAATATGCTCATTAATCTTTGAGACCTTTTTACTGCAGAGCGTCTTGTGTTTTAATGCAGCTTCCTGGGTTCCGGAAAAATTCAAACACACATTGCAGAAATATTGCGCCCTCTCTTGCTTAAAAGAGATAAAAATGTATAAAAGAATTTACCTTGAAATATTTTTAATGTACATGTAATGTCCATTTCCACCTTCTTCCAAAAACATCATATTGATATGAAGAGGCTTTTCCACTTCCGATTGAAAAAGCGGTCCAATTATTTCCCTCGTCTCTTCATTATATCCGAATACGTTTAAACTCATATGAGTATTCTTCTTTAAAAAATTTTTTATACATTTTATTTCAAGGGGGAAAGTCAACCCTGTGAAATCTAATATTATTTCATCACTTATACGAATTATCTCCAGCGATATATCAATATTATATGCCGAACATCTTTGCGGCCTGTTAACAATTTTCAAGGCAGAAATCAAAGCCCATTTAAAACAATAGTGATCATTTTCGTTACAAACGTTAACTATTGCTTTTTTCATTAAAAGGAAACGAGGTAGTGGTATGAAAGATGAACCAGCCATCGGTGTATAATGATTCACATTCATTTCCAAGCGAATCAATTTTATAAGAGACCATCCACTATCTCTCTCTTGAAATTCTTGTGTTTTTGAAATTATTTCCATGGTATGTTCATGGAAGATATTTTCTAAGTCAGAATCTTTGTTCATGATCTTCATTTTACTTTGAAAACTGTTCATATCAATTTCTTCAGATTCATCTTTAAAAAGTATATACTCTGCAAACAGTTCAAAGTTGACTTTTGCTGAAGTATAACTTTCTAACAGAATGCTGAGATGAGGTAGCAGGGACAATCCAGCTTCACTCAAGAAACTCTCTGGTAAGATCAAGCCCGATCCATCGTTTACATACATGTAATGTAGTATTCTTCCCTTGAATCCCTCAGAAATTTTTTTGACTCTTCCGTCAAGGGGTTGAATTGCATTTCGCTTATGCAACTCCGAACGGACATGATTTGCCCACTTATTCTTTAGCAAGAAACACTTGCAGGATTGACAAAACTGATTTTGGTTATTCATTTATATTTTATTCGTTTTGGTAAAATTCTTTTTTCACGATCACTTTTTTCACTTTTACTTAAGTTGTGTTTGACGTAGCAGAGTATCCCACTTCAAGACTATTTTTGGTAGACTAACTATTGTCCTCGATCATTTATAGTGTTTGAAGTGGGCGTGTACGATAATATTGAAGATGAGAGGTGCATACTTAAGATTTTTTTAAATTCAAAAACTAAGGTAATTCTAGTAGGTTATATCGACTATTCATTGGTTAGAAGAGATGAGAAGTATTGATTTTGAAAAATATTTGATACATGTGTAATCAATCGGACACCATCAAATCGATAAAGGAGACACAAAATCATAGAATTAAGGAGAGTGTTGGTTAGAAGAGGTCGCACATACTTTGCTGCAGGTGGGAAAGGAAAGGTCATTTTTGAGACACACCATCATACTCAGGTAGCCAATAGGGGACAGTTTGGAAAAAATCATTTCGAAATTGGGAAAAAACAAAGATTTTCATTTGTTGAATTTCGAGAATGCACATTTTTGGGTAAAAGAAGAGGAAAAATCAAAGATTTTCATTTGTTGAATTTCGAGAATGCATATTTTTGGGTAAAAGAAGAAGATGAAAACCTGTAGAACTTTCCTTATAAATCGTGTAAGCATATTTAAAAGGGTAAGACGAGATTGTTGACTTAGATAGACAACATGCATTCAGTTAAAATAAATACCTTTTTGAATGTATTTGACGGAATTCTGTTCAATGCACACTATGTACGGCTCCAGTTCATACAATCAAAACTCTTTGAATGTGAACGAGGTAATATAAAAACATCTATTCATGGAAATCATATGGACACCTGCGTGTGGAGCAATGATGCAGCCACTGAGGGAGTTGATACTTGTGTATGCCATCGAATTTCGGATTACAAAAGGGAGGCACTCAACATTATGAATAAATACTTTAATCTAGAAAAAAGAATGAAAATGATTAAATAACATAATAAAACATGTTCGCAGTACCAAAATAAACTTCTGACTTTTTATTTCGAGATAAAATTACAGGTACGGAGAATGGAAAATATTTCCTTGACTGAGATATGTCGGCTACTTGCGAGTTGTTGCGCGGTCGTGATTTCAACCCCTATTATGGGAACGTCGTATGAGCTCGTATGAGGTCGTTGGCGTGAGGCCCATGATCTTGTCAATGAGCGTGCGCCTTCTGGGTTGTGCATGTGTCTCTTTTATTGCGGTCAGGTAATTGACAGATGCGCATGTTCGGGTAGCTCTTGCTTGAATCCCTTTTATGACATGTTTATGACCCATTTGTGGAAAGGAGAGAATCTTAGACAATTTACCAGTTAAACGTTCTGGGGCGGAAACAAAAATGTGTATTTGAAAATATTCCACATCTGAGAATCATTAACTTGTGAGATTTATTTTATTGGGGTTCTTTTGATTTCTAAATTAGTTTTACAATCATAGGAAACATTATTCCCCAACATGATCGGACATGTTCCTCTAAGATAACCATCTTTGAATACTTTGGGTGTGCGACCTTTCACACGTGCACAGCAACACCTGTGATAATGAGGCAAAAGGGTACGTGATCACACCTTTCCCCAGCATGATCGGATATGTTCCTCAAAGATAACAACCTTTGGATACTATGGTTGTGCGACCTTTCTCACGTGCACCTTTCTCACCTGACTATTAATTGCACATAATGAGGGGAAGGATTCATGATCAATATTGTCACATGGGGATGTGGGGGCGATGGGGGCAATTAAGTATACTCTTTATAGACATGATCGCGACATTTTTATGACTTCAAAGCCTATTAAAATCAGTTAATTTATTGGATTATGCTGATTGTCCCAGAACCCGCATACGTTAATGAGGGGGGGAGGGGGGCCGGGGGCCATTAATATGCTAATTGTCCCAGAACCCGCGTTTCCCTACTACTGCTGTCGAACTGTTTGTTACTCCTATATTGCTGGAACGGGTCGTTCATGTGGAGCTGTGTAAACTAAATCGCAATAGCGAATTCATGTATGTTCAAGCAGTCTTGCCCATGGATACGGCGAGGGGTCTGCGGGGGTTGAGTCGCCGCTTGGTAACGAAGAAACAAAAAATTGCCACAGTCGAGGGACCGTGGTGGCTAAGCTGTCGCTCTGATGGACAAAAAAGCGAAGCTAACAAAATTGGAATACAAACGTCGGGGTGTCGAGTTCGAGTGTTGTAGTGGAGTGGGGAGCGATAAAAATACAAACCCAAGATTGTTGAGAAGCTAACACAAAGATTTTCGGTGCAAGCAAAAAAAAACAACTACATATAAGGGGTGAATTAAACGCACATAATTTAAATGAGACAGTGACAGTCGCCAAAGAAAATAATTCAATAAATGCAAAATTAATTTATTTTCCAGCAGCGCCTTTGCGCCTAGTCTGGGATATTTAATAAGTCTGGTTGATATATGGGCAATAATGTTTGGCACTAAGATATTTATTTAAAAAATTTAAATAATGCAAACAACATACAACGATAAACAATTACAATATCACATGTGATAATACCAGAGCTCGCAAATAACTGTCGACCGTTTCTCGTTGTCTGGAAATAAGTGTCTTTTCCTGACTCTTTACGAAAAGACTTAGAGAGCAACCGATTTATGGGATCTTGAATGAGCTCGCTCGCGCTCAGAGCGAAACCTTTTTTTTCTATTCTGTTTTGTTATGGTTGTTCCAGGACCGTTTTGTCCTGTTCAGGTGAGGCAAACAGTATTTTGCGTATGTATTGGTATAAACTCACACGCATAGGCAAGCAAATCGTTAATCGTCGGTTTTGCAGCCAACATATATTAATTGCAATCGTGAACTGAGTGTGTGAAGTTGTGCAATTATTTTGTTCTGTAAAATGGGAAGAGAATTGAATAAAAAAGTGCAACAATTCTTTAAATTGAATTTGGAAGAGAACAAGTCAATATGTAGTGTTTGTGGTATTAAATTGTCCGGCAATCATTCAACAAACCTTAGACGGCATTTAAGAACGAATCATATGGACATTTTCAATGAGTGGAACAATTCTGGACATTCACAATCAACGCAATGTGAAGAAAAACGAAAAATATCGTATCAAGCGAGCGAAGAAGCAATTGTTTCTTCTTTGATTAAAATAGTAACCACGGACGGAAAACCATTTATATTTCTAGACAGTGAAGGGTTCGAAGAAATTATGGATCCAATATATTATGCACTTGGCATGAACCCTGTAACGTCTCGAAATATTATGAATTTTGTGTCAGTCAAAGAGCAGTTTGTCAAAGAAAACATAAGGGCTCTTGTGAAGGGAAAGCTGGTGTCCTTGAAAATCGATGTTGCCACCAGAATGGATAAAGCCATTCTGGGAATAAATTTGCAAATGGTCCACGCAAGCCTGGCTAAAACCGAGATTATTGTAAAGACTTTAGGCATGATTGAGCTCGGGGGATCTCACACTGGAATATACATAAAGAACAAAATTCTAGAAGTCTTAGATGATTATGGAATATCACTAGATCAAGTCTACAGGTAAAAATTTAGCTACATACAATTTTAAGAAAATATGTGATTTTCTTAAGAATTTTCACATTCATGCACACAGCGTTACGTCTGATAATGGGCGAAACATGATAAAGGCCGTCCAAGTGTTAAATGATGCCACAGAGGAATTCCTTTTTGAAGAAAACACAGAAAGTGAGAATCTTCTGAATGAACTGGATACTATTGAACTTGCTAATATACACCTTGTGAGATGTGCAGCACACAAGGCAAAGGAGATCGCCGATAAAATAAGTTCCTGTCGCACATTATGCAAATCGCTGCGCATAGAAACATATAGGTAAGTAATGTTAAGTTATATTTATATATATATATTTGTATATATATATACATACTATTTATAAAATCTATGCAGACGTATCTTAATTGAGAACCAAAGAAACATACCATCGCTCGACGTTGCTACAAGGTGGAATTCAACCTATTTAATGCTAAAAAGATTATTGGACCTAAAGGATTTTCTGGCTACGCAGTCTTATATTTGTGTAGATCCCGATTGGGATTGGATCGAGACGTACATTGACGCTTTCAGTGATGCATACCAGGCAACCCTAAAGCTACAAGACAAAAATTTAGTTTATAGTGAGTCTTCGTAGTATGGATGGAACTAAAATTGAAATGCGAGAATAGTCACAATTTGATTAAAAAACAAGGTATCAGATACCCGTTACTCAGCTAAATAGAGATATGCAAGTAGCAAAGCGAGATTAAAATGCGCAACCTACCGGCGGTATACAGATTTAAGCGTTATGGGCGTTAGAGTGGGCGTGACCAATACATTTCAGTTGAAATTTTTTATCTAGCATAAAAATTGTGGGCGTCACAGGCTTTCGCGGTTTGTGGGCGTTAGAGTCGGCGTGGCATATTCGCGTAACAAACTTGCGCTGCGTATAAGGCTACGGAATCTAAATCTAAAATCCCAATTCTCTATCTTTGATAGTTTCCGAGATATCCACGTTTATATCTACGATTTTTTAAAGTTTGTGGGCGGTTTATGGGCGTTAGGGTGGGCGTGGCAATCGATAGGTATTGATGAGAACATTACATTTCAGTTAAAATTTTTATTCTAGCATCAAAACTGTAGGAGCCACAGTTTTGGGCGGTTTGTGGGCGTTATAGTGGGCGTGGCACTCTACGGAAACAAACTTGCGCTGCGTAAGAAGCTCAGGAATCTGCACGCCAAATCTCAATAGCCTAGCTCCCATAGTTTCCGAGATCTCAGCGTTCATCCGGACAGACAGACGGACAGACGGACATGGCTAGATCGACTCGGCTAGTGATCCTGATCAAAAATATATATACTTTATGGGGTCGGAAACGCTTCCTTCTGCCTGTTACATACTTTCCGACGAATCTAGTATACCCTTTTACTCTACGAGTAACGGGTATAAAAACTATCGGCACAGATAAAAATAAGAGAAAGTAAGTCGTTAGAAAATGAAGCATTGTTGGCAGCGATTAACATGGATCCTCGGGTAAATTGTATGTTGACGAACTGCCAGAAATCGTTAGCAAAGACTAATTTAAAAAAATAGCTTTTCGTTTATTTGAGTTGAAACAAGTAAGGCTGTATGTCGTAGAATGTTTGAAATTTGGGTCCTGTTTTGTGTATGTGGTAATTTTAAGAAACTATGTTAATAATTAAAATTGTCTTCGTCAAATACTAATACTTGTACTAAACTAAAATCCAAAAAACATTTCATACTTATTATAGCTTTGTTATTTAAGGCACAAACACCAAATGTTCCGGCGCTCGAAACTCCTGTGCGTGAAGAGATGTTTGACTTCTCATTCTCGTCAACTCTTTCAACCGCATCCTCATCTGAAGAGAAGTCGCTGTTCTCGGCATTTTTGGACGATTTTCAGACAGTGTCAGAAAGCAAAAAAGATCCTGTTTCTGCAAAACTTGTCAAAATTTATGCTGACATCGAAAACTTCGACGTTACTTTTGGGCGTTGCCATTAAATTCAAATATATTGGAGTTTTTTAATGACTTGCAGCTTAAGCTTCCTCATATAAGTGCACTAGCGCAAGTTGTGCTGGCGACACCTGCAACGAAAGTTTCCGTCGAACGGGCATTCTCAGCCTTACACTTTATATTAAGTGAACGAAGAAGTTCGATTAGTGCAGAGAATCTGAACGCCTTATTAGTTATAAAGCTTAACACATAATATATAAAAAATGTTAAATGTTAAAATAAAATGTAAAAACAACATATTCTGAAACTTTTTATTGCTTTTTGATATCAAACCAAAACATTTGAAAATAAGTTTAAAATGTTGTATTAAACAAATTATATTATTTCTTTTTCACAACAACGAAAGTAAATGTGAAGACCGTTTGCGTTGAGTTTTTCGGTCAATCGGTCTTTTGTTGACTGCCATTGTGAGAGCGTTTCTCATTCCGCTCTTTACGCACTGCTCATTAAAGAGCAACATACAACGAGCTCAACGAAAAGCGCTCAACAGAAAACATAAATGATGACAGCAAGTGTCTCTTGCTCAGAGCGAGAGCGAGACAGTAGGACCTTTTTCGTTTTTGCTCGCAACGAGAGCACGAGAAGAAAAACGGTCAACAGTTATTTGCGAGCTCTGGATAATACCAATTAAATTGTCAAACAGTTAACGAATATGTTAATTAATAAAAATGTTCACACGCAACTTTAATACGGAGCTGCAAAAATATTCTGGCAGTGTATGTATTTAAATATTTAACAAATGCAGATGCCGGGAAAATATATGTATGAGGGGCTCACTTACATGGTTTCCCAATTTTATATCAATGGGTAATTTACGGTGGGCGCCAATTAGGTTTAGTATTCCCCTATCGGTGCTGACGTGATCCCGCGCAGCAGTCTAGGGTTAAGGCCGGCCTACTGATTGCGGCCAGTGAGCTCGTGGGCGCAGGGGGAGCCCGGAGCAGCAGCAGTGAATTGTGGGCGGCCGGGATGCTGGCCGATGCGCGTATGTGGGCGCGGGGGGTAGTCCCTCGCTGCAGTCACAATATTGAGGGGCCGGCTGGCCGTCGGTAATCCACTCTTAGACGGGACGGTTGGCCGTGGAGCATCTGTTGCAGAATTATGAAGATTATGCTGGAAGGAAACTATCCTCCTTTTCTTGCTGGCCTAGAGACTCAGTCAATATTAAAACAATACAAATTTAACGGCAGTTGCCGGATTTATTTTGTAGAGAACTTCTGTTCTTTATTTCTTGAATGCCAAAAGGGAACTGAATCTTAAAGCTAACATAATTGAGCTTCATAGCGGCCACTCCAATGGGCAGTGCTTGCCACCTATGTATGAGCTTCCGGCCAAACTGCTGACACAGCGTCTGGACTTTTGGGCGATCGGTTAATGCCGTCGCCGGCTGAGTTATTTAACTTACACAACCCAAATTTTTGAAGACTTTTTTAGTGTAAATTAAAATTTGTTATATAGATCAATACCTTCCCATTTTTATTTTAATTGAAAGAGTAATCTGATGGTCAAGGCACTCCACTAAAGAGTTCTTCCTTGCTTTCCTCTTCTAAATGCGGATGCTTAAGAGTAGACAAAACACCGAAGTTATAATTTTTTTACATACCTAAAAAATGTATTTTTGATCATTCCTATCGGAGCTATAGGATTTTCTTGTCCGATTCGGCTCGTTCCGACTGCAATAGAAACAAGACTTTTGGGAAGGTTTCATAAAACTGAGTCCCTAGTTCGCGTAAGAGGGGACAGAAGGACATGGACAGATAGACTAGTCAAATGATGCTGATCAAGAATATTTATAATTTATGGAAACAATTATACCCTTTGCAAGGGTGTAAAAACAACGTTATGGTAACGTTAAATGTTATTCATACTGTAGTGTGCCCGTATTTCCTTTGCGATTTCGTTGCTGGACCGTTTTTGATTTCTAATCCTTGCTGCTTTTTCTAGTTGCGAAGCTTATTACATAGTTCCGAATCCACACTCACCCATGATTCGAAAATTAGCGTTTACCGGTGAATAATTAATACTTAGCTTAATGTGCAAACCATCGCTGCTTTGAAACACCACTCAAGATTTTCTAACTGCAAACAACTCTACTTATACCCGTTACTCGTAAAGTAAAAGGGTATACTAGATTCGTCGGAAAGTATGTCCGTATGTCCGTGCAGAAGGTTGCCAAGCCCACTCTTGCGTCCACAAACGACTATACCACTAAAGCCCGTCTAGTCTAACATTTTGTTCAAATTTAAAAAAAGGTTTTGTTCTTATTATAAATACTTATCTACATGCCAAAAATGATTGAAATCGGACCATTTTTCACAGAGTTATAACCAAATAATAATCAATTTTTTGCAATTCAATCGAGATTGCTGACCTTACGGCGAAAATAAGCTGCTTTCATCAATACGCCGCCAAGCTGCTAGGGGCGCTCTAGGCTAGTTTGCGCTGCAGGCCAAGTGGCGCTATTGCCTAGGTGTGTTAGTGAAAAAAGCTTAATTTCTTTAAGCATATCTCCATCCCTCTCGCATTCCCTTGAGCTGAGTAACGGGTATCTAATAGACGATGGAATTTCCACTGTCTGTCTGTCCGTCCGTATGAACGCTGAGATCTCGGAAACTATTACTGGGTTTATGCGATGCCGAATTCACACTTTCATTTCGCGATTTCAGCCGATTCGTGTGTGCATAAACGCCATTTCGTGAATTCGGCAACACACGAAAGTTGACTATGAATTCAACCTTAAAGCGTGAAATGGTCACAAGTAAACTCCGGTAACTGTATATAATTATCGGAGCTACCAGATCGATATAAATACATAAAAACACCTTACTTTTAACAAATTATTTTTTAATTCGGTGCCAATGGAAACGAGTTTTTATCTTTTATTTTGATGGTAGAAAAAATGTTATACTGGCTTGCACACATTTTATCTTTAATATTAGCAAGATTATTTCATGCGAATCGAAAAAAATTTTCGGGTTAAATATCGCTCACACCTTTTTCCACCGGTCCGGCATCTCTGTCAGCTGAGATTGATAAAATGCATGAATTCGGCCGCGTCGCATAAACAGGAGCAAATTTTATTTTATAATGCATTTTAGTATACAATGCATAATTACAGAAACTTTAAGATAATGTTCATTTCAATTTACTACAGTATATAATAACCGAAAACGTTATATTTCGTTTTTGTATTATTTTGACATTAATTATCCGATCGCTCCTAAGGCAGCACTATGATCGAGTCGTCCGATTTTTCAATTATTTTTTCGAAATTCTGAAATATTAAAGGAATGTATTCCCAAGAGTAGAAGTTAATATGTCAAAAACAATGAAGTTATATTTTTATACTCCTAAAGTAAAAGGGTATACTAGATTCGTGGGAAAGTATGTACGAAGTAGAAGGAAGCGTTTCCGACCCCATAAAGTATATAAATTAATATAAAATTTCGCTTCGGGATATATTAAAAAATGCGGAGTTTTTTTTTGGTAAAGCTCTTTCTAGTTAGATCCCCAATCTGAAACTGACTTTACAAAATGCATTATTCTTATAATTATGGCTTTTAGCGGTGACAGCGACGCGAGCAGCGAAAGTGGACTTTGGTTAAAGAATTCTGATTGGTCAAATCTGTGGCCCGATAGCTGCATCTTTTGTTAAATTAATTTAGACTGGACAAAGCTTTTATGCTGACGAATGGGTTGTCAGGCTGTTGTTGTTTTAAAGTTTGAATGTTGTTTATGTCTGCGGTCGTCGATAAGGGCGTGAGAAGTATTTATAATTCGGGTGCCGCAGATTTGTGTCTGAAGAGTTAAATGTAACTCCAATAACGTTTAAATCTTTCTGTCGCCCACGTAACCATATATTGAGATCGCGGGAATGTGGCGCACTACAATCTCGCTTTGATGAATTTTTCTATCTCTCTTAGGTCCCTTTAGCTGAGTTACGGGTGTCTGATAGTCTATGTACTCGACTATAGCATTCTTCCTTGTTATACCCGTTAGATTCATCGGAAAGTTTGTAACAGGCAGAAGGAAACGTTTCCGACGATATAAAGTATATAAATTCTTGATCAGGATCACTAGCCAAGTCGATCTAGCCATGTCCGTCTGTCCGTATGAAAGCAGAGATCTCGAAAACTATAAGAGCTACAATATTGGTACTAGGCATTCAGATTCTTGAGATTCCTGCGCAGCGCAAGTATGTTTCAGCCCACTCTAACGCCCACAAACCGCGCAAAAATGTGGCTGCTAAAGTTTTGATGCTAGAATAAAAATGTTTGACTGAAATGTATTGTTCATATCAATACCTATCGATTGACCCAAAAAAAAGTTTGCTACGCCCACTGTAACGGCCACAGACCGCCCACAAACTTAAAAAAATCGTAAATTTTAACGCGGATATCTCGGAAACTATCAAAGATAGAGAAATGGGATCTCAGATTTAGATTCCGTAGCCTTGTACGCAGCGCAAGTTTGTTGCGCGAATATGCCACCCCACTAACGCCCACAATCCGCCCAAACATGTGGCGCCCAAAATTTTCATGCTAGAAAAAAAAATGTAACTGAAATGTACTAGTCCCTTCAATACCTATCGATTGACCTAAAAATAAGTTGCCACGCCCACTCTAACGCTTAAATCAGTCTACCTCCCACATAACCATATATTGAGATCGCGGGTAGGTTGCGCATTTAAATCTCGCTTTGCTGCTTGCATATCTACATTTCCCTTTGGTTCCTTTAGCTGAGTAACGGGTATCTGATAGTCGAGGTACTCGACGGTGGTACTGTGTTTAACAAAAATACCAATAATACTAAATTTTGAATCGATTATCTCAAATTACAATGTTAGACTTAGCAGAACTAGATTTTTATTAAAATCTTTAATTATTTTTGCACCAGAGGGCAAATCAAAAAACTATTTACTATTTATTTTCGTAAATGATTTCAGAGAAAGTATATGAATGGATGAATACAAAAACATATGTGAGCTACAAAATTGAAAATATATTACACATATCCTAATTTAATTAAGAACAATGTGGATATTTGGATTTCCTGAAATCCTTGGGCTTAAAACGGTCTACTTCTTTGCGAAAACGACTGCTTTGGCGCACAGGTATGCAGAATGACAGTCGTGCTGGTTGGGTTGGCCTCGGTTGCTGACCAACAGACCAACCAAAACTCCTGAAGTTTTTCAATGGAGCTTCTTTCTGAGAACTTCGGTTTCAGTTATTGATATGACTGACACAGCCATTTGTCGTGCGAACGATGAACGATTGGACGGTCGATAATGCCTTCATTGCACCTGATAGTTTTGATTGTAGATCATTTGACTTGGGGCGCACTTGGTAACATATTGCTTGGCTTCGACCTTTGCTCGAAAAGTCGACTTAGCACGGTAAAGACTGGACGACCGTAGATTTTCCGTGGGAATTTGGAGTGGACCTGTAAGAAGCAAGCTATTAAGTTGCTGCTATTTGGACTGGTATACCGTCGTTGAGATTATTTTTGACTGAGATCCGTTAGATGCAGAACGGAACGGTTCTGTGGCTATGGGTTTATTTTCATGGTGTTGGAAAAATTCCGCAAAGGCGTCAGCCTAAGCTGTTTACCGTCGTCGCTAACCACGGTTTTTGGATATCCATCAAAGGCGGAAATTGATCATGGTGCACTTATCGTGTTGGCGGTTGTAGTGGACTACACTTTAGCTACAAATGAAAACTGTGAGAAAGTCTCTACAAAGATTAGCCACTTAGTGGAATACTGGGACAACAACTTTTGCCAACGCGGTGGAGCAGGATTGTTGCTCTTGGAGATGCTGCATGACTGAACAAGGTTTTTAATGGCTTCGTCGATTGTAGGCCACTAACTACCAACTACTTTATTGAAAGAATGCTCCCATATCCTTCGTATAACAGCTTAAAAAGCTTTCGATACAAGTGTGGTAAAAATGCTTGACTGCCTTGCTGGAGTTTTTCTCGTCATTCTTCAGTGACATACCGTAGGACTTGTTTGAGAACTTTGTGCTCTTCGATGGGTGTTTGTATTGATCAGTGCAATTGATCGCGATAGAGCATCTGCTTTGCCATGAGCAGGTGTAGATCGATATTGGATATCAGAGTTATAAGCCATAAAAATTATGGTCCAGCTGTAACTTGTTTAACATAATCAAAAAAAGATGCTTACCTGGAATAAAACCAGGTGTGAGTTGACGACCATGATATTTTTCGAATCCATCATTCAGTTTGCTCTGGATATATATATCCTGTATATCCTTTCAAACAATCTTGCTGAGCTGCATGCCGCGACTTATAATATGAATCAGAGCCTCTTCTACTTGCTGAGCTGCATGCCGCGACTTATAATATGAATCAGAGCCTCTTCTGTCAATAACGGGTTTTGCTCAACGTCGATCTGTGTTGACTGCTTGTTTTAAGTCACCACACATGCGAGTAGCGCTTCCTGGATTTGGTGCATTTTATCGGCTTCCAAATTCCGCTAATTGTAAGTCTGTCTGCTTCAGCTTAAAATTTGTCGATCTGTGCGATTGGAATTTATTAAGTCATGAAAAATGACGTTGCTGACGATTTTAGGAAGATAGTTGCTTTGATGTTTTTAACGACAACCATGGCTGGTTCGAACATCTCGCTGTACTTAGTGCAAAGGTCACTTAATTCGATCTCGTGCACCTCGTTAATGTTCGATACTTGCATAACATCAACGCCAAACATGTTAAATATATTCATGCTGAAAAGATTGGCGGAAGTTTCGACGTTTGAAAAAATTAATACAATATGTTTGCCATTTTCACCGCACTTTGCAATAGTACTCAACTCTCCTAGTAATGGTATTGGTGTATAACCAAACGAATGTAATATGTTTCACAGCGCGTATGTATAAGCATTGATTACGTTTTTATTTTGTTTCGATTAATTTGCTTCGTTTTTGCGTCTTTTTAGGATTTTCCCGTTCGTTTTTTCCTTGCTACGACATACACACAACAGCTATATGTCCATTTCTACCGCACTTGTGGCATACGGCAATTTCTCTCCAGGATTATTGCGCCAAAAACCAGAGCAACCGTTGATAAGTCGGCTACCCATTCTTTATGTGCTTATGAATGCTTAATCTCTCTCTATTGTCAAGGTTGTCCGTCGAAAGTTATGTCATTGTTCTTGACCTACTCCATCTCTCGCGTCAGCACACCCCCATTTTTAAGGTTCTAATTTTTAAATTTTTTTTTTACAATATAAATTTATTCACTAATATACTCGTATATTTTGGCGTGCACCGGGGATGACTAACATAATATTTGCTAATGCATATGGAATTAATTAATTCACAATTTTTTGGTTATCTGTTACCTTACCACCTGTTAAGGTGCGCACATCAGCAAAACGATGGCTGTTCACGACTACAAACGTCGTTCAGAGGGCTCTTGAAATTGTATATACAATAACAAGACTGATACTCGCCGCTGAAGGGTTTATAGTAGTCGGAACCGTGTTCCGAAAAACTTACCCTCTCTTTAAATCCTGGGCGATGAGATCTCGACGCTCCGGATCCTGGGCTTTGGAAAAATACTATATTGGATATATATGTATAAATATACGTGCACCAAAATACGGCTGTTCTTAAGAATACCAATTCACTTAAACACAAAATATATAGATATATTATGCCAGAGGCATGCGACTTCTTCAACGATTGGTGGAGAGACTCGTCTTCTCTAATTGTTCATCATGATTCGCACTTTGGCTATTGATTCGGTTGGTTTAAATGTATTTCAATGCATGTTTGAATGCTTCTATATTTTTTTTTACCTTCACTTAATCTGCAATTGTATGATTTGGGGATATTGGTCTTTGGTTATGCATAAGTTCACTTTAGCTTTAGTTGGCTCGATTAACACATTTATATTGCATCACTACTTTCTCCGACGTATGCTATTGGTCGCTGCGCCTCTGGACGGATGGCTCCTACAGCTGAACAAATTTCAGGAACATGAGGATCACGAGTACTGCGTCCACAATCATAACAGTATGTAGGATGACGTCCTTATAGTTGATAATCTCTACTTCCTTTGGTGACAATGGCGGCGTTGGTCCGACCCATAAGATTCTTTCAATCTGCGAATCGTGTCCTCCTTAAGGACTGTTGGATATGGTGGCTGGTTCTGCTTGCAAAAGACTCCGTGGACGACTACACCCTGGGAAAGTCGCCTTCCCTCGGAGCTGCCGGCTTCCGTCAGCAAGACACCCAAATGGATTCTCTCCCTTTTTCTAATTGTCTAAGGTATTTTATACCAGACTAGAGCATTGATTTGGCTGCCGGTATGGATCGGATTAAGTAGGTGTTCCCACCTAGGATTACTGTTCCTTGATATCTGCTATCTTGGGAGTCAACGGCCGGGTGTTGCACTTTGCCAGCTACCGAAGTATGGTTACCAGTGGGTCGATCGTGGCCGTTGTTTTGGACACGCGACACCTGTGAATTGCCGAATTGTATTTTATTCTTCCTTTACCAGTCTGAGTCTGGTTAGTCAAATGCACCCCTCCCCCGACTCAAGATTCGTCATTGTTTCTCTCTGTGAATCTTTCTATGTGGAGGCCGTACGTAAGAGGTATGACACCCAGTTTTAATAGTCTTCGTCGAATTTGTGGAACGGAGGACACAAAGATAATTCACACGCGGATTCTATACCACCCTGCCCTGGAGAAGCGTTTTAATCCTTTATTGCTTGCATCCTGTTTCTTTGTTGTTACCGAATGTCTTTCGTGAATTGTTTCGTTTGTGTTCCGCGTTTCGCAAAGCACTCTCAGTCAATAAAAAGTAATTCTGTTGCACTCTCTCGCCTTAAAGCTTTAAATTTTTAAATTGTAAATGTAAACAAGAGAAAACGCTGTAGTCGGTGTCATCGACTATTAGATAACCGTTATTCAGCTAAAGGGAGTGCGAAAGGGATGACGATATGCTTAAGGCAACTCTGCTTTTTTCACTAACAAAACCTAGCCTTTAGCGCCACCTGGCACCACCTAGACTATACCGTGACCTAAATAACACCCCTAGCGGCTTCATGGCGTATTAGTAAAAACATCTAGTTTGCTGCATGTGGTGTGCAATCTCGAATGAATTGCAAAATATTGATTATTATTTTGTTATAGCTTCTTATTGACTCCTTCGATTTCATTAATTTTTTGCATGTAGATAAGTATTGATAATAAAAACAAACTCTTATTTAAATTTTTACAAAATATTAAATAAAAATTAGCCCTAGACGGGTTTTAGTGTTATAGTCGTTTGTGGGCGTTAAAGTGGGAGTGGCACCCTGCTGAAACAAGCTTGCTCTGCGCAGGAAGCCCAAATATCTGCATGAATCCCAACATTCTAGCTCTTATAAGAACAACATCTCCACCGGTGATCGGTTAAGGGATCTCTTTTGGAGTCGATGGATAAAAGAATACTTACCGACCTTCACTAGTCGAACAAAATGGCATTCGCGAGCCAAGCCGATAACCAAAAAATTGTGAATTAATTAATTCCATATGCATTAGCAAATATTATGTTAGTCATCCCCGGTGCACGCCAAAATATACGAGTATATTAGGGAATAAATTTATATTGTAAAAAAAAAATTAAAAAATTATAACCTTAAAAATGGGGGTGTGCTGACGCGAGAGATGGAGTAGGTCAAGAACAATGACATAACTTTCGATGGACAACCTTGACAATAGAGAGAGATTAAGCATTCATAAGCACATAAAGAATGGGTAGCCGACTTATCAACGGTTGCTCTGGTTTTTGGCGCAATAATCCTGGAGAGAAATTGCCGTATGCCACAAGTGCGGTAGAAATGGACATATAGCTGTTGTGTGTATGTCGTAGCAAGGAAAAAACGAACGGGAAAATCCTAAAAAGACGCAAAAACGAAGCAAATTAATCGAAACAAAATAAAAACGTAATCAATGCTTATACATACGCGCTGTGAAACATATTACATTCGTTTGGTTATACACCAATACCATTACTAGGAGAGTTGCGTACTATTGCAAAGTGCGGTGAAAATGGCAAACATATTGTATTAATTTTTTCAAACGTCGAAACTTCCGCCAATCTTTTCAGCATGAATATATTTAACATGTTTGGCGTTGATGTTATGCAAGTATCGAACATTAACGAGGTGCACGAGATCGAATTAAGTGACCTTTGCACTAAGTACAGCGAGATGTTCGAACCAGCCATGGTTGTCGTTAAAAACATCAAAGCAACTATCTTCCTAAAATCGTCAGCAACGTCATTTTTCATGACTTAATAAATTCCAATCGCACAGATCGACAAATTTTAAGCTGAAGCAGACAGACGGAATTTGGAAGACGATAAAATGCACCAAATCCAGGAAGCGCTACTCGCATGTGTGATGACTTAAAACAAGCAGTCAACACACAGATCGACGTTGAGCAAAATCCGCTATTGACAGAAGAGGCTCTGATTCATATTATAAGTCGCGGCATGCAGCTCAGCAAGTAGAAGAGGCTCTGATTCATATTATAAGTCGCGGCATGCAGCTCAGCAAGATTGTTTGAAAGGATATACAGGATATATATATATCCAAATCAAACTGAATGATGGATTCGAAAAATATCATGGTCGTCAACTCACACCTGGTTTTATTCCAGGTAAGCATCTTTTTTTGATTATGTTAAACAGGTTACAGCTGGACCATAATTTTTATGGCTTATAACTCTGATATCCAATATCGATCTACACCTGCTCATGGCAAAGCAGATGCTCTATCGCGATCAATTGCACTGATCAATACAAATACCCATCGAAGAGCACAAAGTTCTCAAACAAGTCATACGGTATGTCACTGAAGAATGACGAGAAAAACTCCAGCAAGGGAGTTAAGCATTTTTACCACACTTCTATCGAAAGTATGCTTCACGATCAACAAAAATTTGCTTGCCTACACACAGTTGCTAGTCGTGTAGTAATAACAGTAACTCTTTAAGCGCATATTTTTAAGCTGTTATACGAAGGATATTGGAGCATTCTTTCAATAAAGTAGTTGGTAGTTAGTGGCCTACAATCGACGAAGCCAATAAAATCCTTGTTCAGTCATGCAGCATCTCCAAGAGCAACAATCCTGCCCCACCGCGTTGGCCAAAGTTGTTGTCCCAGTATTCCAATGCTAATCTTTGTAGAGACTTTCTCACAGTTTTCATTTGTAGTTCAAGTGAAGTCCACCACAACCGCCAACACGATAAGTGCACCATGATCAGTTTTCGCCATTGCAGGATATCCAAAAACGGTGATCGGCTTGGTTCGCGATTGCCATTTTGTTCGTCTAGTCAAGGTCGGTAAGTATTCTTTTATCCATCGACTCCAAAAGTTAAGGGATCACCTTTGGAGTCGATGGATAAAAGTTTAGCAATTCGATATTGCTTGCGATGACAAAAGTTGTTAACATCGCCTTGAGTTTGTTCCAAGTAATAAATGATTGGGCGTTAAAGGATCCGGATCATCTATGTTAACGGGAAGATGAGTTGTAGTATGCATGTATCATTGTAGCGAGTACCCACTATACCGATATCAACATTGTGTTACAGTGTACTTAAACAAATACAAAAGTCCCGGCCGCTAAACTCTTGCCAGCCGAAATATGAACGCGTCCAGAGCCTAACTTATGGGAAGTGCTAGTGTCAGCATATTCCCATGGCCTGAGTGCAGACACATACAATAAATGCATACTTCTCTCGCGCTCTCACTGCTATCAGCCAAATACATTTGTGAGCATATACTTTGATATAGACATGACGGCCGCAGCCAATGTTTGCAGGCAGAGCAGCCGCGAATAGCTACTTGTAACTCACTCTAATTTTGATCATCGAACAATAAAAATTTTGGCGTGGCTGATGGCCACTAAGACCGAACTTATGTACTTCTTCTGGGCTCAACAACTATTTTAACTAATGACAAGCAGGACCACCAATCAAAGGACGGCTATTTTCTATATTCTCAGCTTCAATAAGGAAACTCCTTAGCGTTTTAACGTGGTCAGCTTTCTCCGTAAGCGTTACACTCAGAAAACGTTTGGTTGATCTCACCAAGCGCTCCTAGCATCCGCTTGAACTGGGATTGGAAGGGCAATTGAACTGCCAATAAAGTGCTTTGTTTGCCATTTCCGATTTGAGATAGCCCCGGTCAAAAAGATCTTTAATTTTTTTTAAGTTTATTATCGGCACCAACAAAATTTGTAATGGTAATTAAAACTGGGCCGAAGTAGTCCAGTCCTACGAAGGAGAACGGTCGTTGATACGGTGTCACTCTCTCTTTAGGCAGTTTATTTATTTTTTATATTATATTATTTTACGCTTCTCTGTGTCGTCATCTGAAGAGAAACTGAAATCCATCGTAGGCCACGAAGCCTTCTCAGCAAGAAAAAACTCTGGACCTCTTATCTATTCGACACTTATTCGATTTTTTTGCCTTGTCTGCTGTGTTTAAACCAGCTCCAATCAGTTTGTGATGTCGTTTCCAAAATTTCGAGAACCCGCTGGAAAACAAATTGACAAAAATTCTGGCAGATAACAACTACTTAAATGAAATTATTTTGCTTTTCTAAATTCAAGCACCCAAAGCCTAAATTTGGAAACAAATTGCATTGCATTAAGTCGTTCTAATGTATTCCAGATCTCCAAACATTTTATATTAAAATTTTGCCATGTATCATTAGATCTGCCAACATACCAAAGGGATCATATTCGGATATAACCAAACCTAGCAGTTGGCGTTTAGTGGGGCACTTCGTTCCCCTAACAATATCTTTATCCACACGGTCTAGCTTGAGATCAAATACGAACTTGGCACACCGACTATCCCAGCACATTCCTAAAATGTTGTCTGTCGTGCCACTGATGCAGAGCTCTGCGCTTCTTTGGATCTTGTGAAAGATCCTGAGGTTACAATTCTTTTCTAGGGAAGGCCACCACTCGATGTGTCCGTAGAGGAGAATGGGCCTGACTATTTCAGTGTATAGCCCGTGAACTATTATGGGGGAGAAACCCCACTTCCTCCCTATGGCTTTTAAACAAGCGATGAGTGCTATGGCCGCTTTGGGTGTGCGATCTAGGATGTTGTCTATCCAGTCGAGCTTTTTATCAAGGATGACACCTAAGTACTTTGCTTGCTTGCATTTTGGGAGAGTTCGATTTGGACTCTTATACTTCCTTGTAAAAAGAACTAGTTCGGTCTTTTCTGGGTTAGCTCCCATTCCACAGTTCACCTTGAGAGGGTGGATAGGGCTGTCTCCATCAGACTGCAAAGAGTTTGCGGGAATTTACTCTGCATTAGGATGACTACGTCATTCGCATAGACTACCACTTTAGTGAACGCTTCCTCTAGAAGTGATAGTAGATTGTTAACCAGTATAACCCATAAAAGAGGTGAGAGTACACCCCTGATTCCACAGTGGAGTACACTACTCTGCTTGTAAGCATGGTGTGTATGAGTCCCACTATGGGCCGCTTAATGCCCAGTTCAGTCAGACTGGCGGTGTTGGGGTGACGTTGTTGAAGGCGCCTTTTATGTCTAGAAACGCTGCCAGAGAATATTCCTTATTGCGGAAACCTCTCTATACTAAATACTAGAGAGTGGAGGGCGGTATCTTTTGATCTGCCTTTACGGTACGCATGTTGTGCGCCGGAGAGTAGGCTTGGGTTGATTGCTAGCCTGATATGGATGTCAA
This sequence comes from Drosophila suzukii, assembly GCF_043229965.1. Taxonomy (NCBI): domain Eukaryota; kingdom Metazoa; phylum Arthropoda; class Insecta; order Diptera; family Drosophilidae; genus Drosophila; species Drosophila suzukii. The sequence continues at coordinate 24,439,682 of NW_027255896.1, read as the reverse complement.
TTAGCCTTTCAAGGGTCTTTAACAAGAAGGAAGAGAGACATACCGGGCGGAAGTCCTTTGGGTTGGTGTGGGAGTGCTTGCCGGCTTTCGGTATACAAATTACTTTAACGTCCAGCCACCTTGTTGGAATGCGGTTAAGTACAAGGCAGCCGTGGAAGATGGTTGTCAGCCAGGGTAGGGATATATCCAGTGTCCGTTTTAGTTGGGCCGGGAAGAACCCGTCCGGGCCGGGGGATTTAAAGGGCTTAAAAGAGTAGATAGCCGAGTTAATGCGGTCAGGGTTTGAGATGTTGTCAGTGCTGTGGTCGTCAAGATTCTCCTCTATGTAAAGGTCCTCTTCCTCAACGGTTTCCTGACTGTTTTCCGTCCAGCTGCCAGCATTGGTTTTTAGGTAGCCAATGGTTGCTGAAGATTTTGCTAAAATTCTTCTGAGGCATCTAGCATCCATTCTTCTGAGGCATCCGCAGTAGATTCTATACTACTACAGAAACTAGCCCATACTCTTCACTTTGACATTCTTATTTCCTTTTTGTATAGGCTTAGCCTTGTATGGTATAAGTTCCAGGATGATTAGCTGTTGTTGTATTTAGCTTCACGATCAACAAAAATTTGCTTGCCTACACACAGTTGCTAGTCGTGTAGTAATAACAGTAACTCTTTAAGCGCATATTTTTAAGCTGTTATACGAAGGATATTGGAGCATTCTTTCAATAAAGTAGTTGGTAGTTAGTGGCCTACAATCGACGAAGCCAATAAAATCCTTGTTCAGTCATGCAGCATCTCCAAGAGCAACAATCCTGCCCCACCGCGTTGGCCAAAGTTGTTGTCCCAGTATTCCAATGCTAATCTTTGTAGAGACTTTCTCACAGTTTTCATTTGTAGTTCAAGTGAAGTCCACCACAACCGCCAACACGATAAGTGCACCATGATCAGTTTTCGCCATTGCAGGATATCCAAAAACGGTGATCGGCTTGGTTCGCGATTGCCATTTTGTTCGTCTAGTCAAGGTCGGTAAGTATTCTTTTATCCATCGACTCCAAAAGTTAAGGGATCACCTTTGGAGTCGATGGATAAAAGTTTAGCAATTCGATATTGCTTGCGATGACAAAAGTTGTTAACATCGCCTTGAGTTTGTTCCAAGTAATAAATGATTGGGCGTTAAAGGATCCGGATCATCTATGTTAACGGGAAGATGAGTTGTAGTATGCATGTATCATTGTAGCGAGTACCCACTATACCGATATCAACATTGTGTTACAGTGTACTTAAACAAATACAAAAGTCCCGGCCGCTAAACTCTTGCCAGCCGAAATATGAACGCGTCCAGAGCCTAACTTATGGGAAGTGCTAGTGTCAGCATATTCCCATGGCCTGAGTGCAGACACATACAATAAATGCATACTTCTCTCGCGCTCTCACTGCTATCAGCCAAATACATTTGTGAGCATATACTTTGATATAGACATGACGGCCGCAGCCAATGTTTGCAGGCAGAGCAGCCGCGAATAGCTACTTGTAAGTCACTCTAATTTTGATCATCGAACAATAAAAATTTTGCCGTGGCTGATGGCCACTAAGACCGAACTTATGTACTTCTTCTGGGCTCAACAACTATTTTAACTAATGACAAGCAGGACCACCAATCAAAGGACGGCTATTTTCTATATTCTCAGCTTCAATAAGGAAACTCCTTAGCGTTTTAACGTGGTCAGCTTTCTCCGTAAGCGTTACACTCAGAAAACGTTTGGTTGATCTCACCAAGCGCTCCTAGCATCCGCTTGAACTGGGATTGGAAGGGCAATTGAACTGCCAATAAAGTGCTTTGTTTGCCATTTCCGATTTGAGATAGCCCCGGTCAAAAAGATCTTTAATTTTTTTTAAGTTTATTATCGGCACCAACAAAATTTGTAATGGTAATTAAAACTGGGCCGAAGTAGTCCAGTCCTACGAAGGAGAACGGTCGTTGATACGGTGTCACTCTCTCTTTAGGCAGTTTATTTATTTTTTATATTATATTATTTTACGCTTCTCTGTGTCGTCATCTGAAGAGAAACTGAAATCCATCGTAGGCCACGAAGCCTTCTCAGCAAGAAAAAACTCTGGACCTCTTATCTATTCGACACTTATTCGATTTTTTTGCCTTGTCTGCTGTGTTTAAACCAGCTCCAATCAGTTTGTGATGTCGTTTCCAAAATTTCGAGAACCCGCTGGAAAACAAATTGACAAAAATTCTGGCAGATAACAACTACTTAAATGAAATTATTTTGCTTTTCTAAATTCAAGCACCCAAAGCCTAAATTTGGAAACAAATTGCATTGCATTAAGTCGTTCTAATGTTTTCCAGATCTCCAAACATTTTATATTAAAATTTTGCCATGTATCATTAGATCTGCCAACATACCAAAGGGATCATATTCGGATATAACCAAACCTAGCAGTTGGCGTTTAGTGGGGCACTTCGTTCCCCTAACAATATCTTTATCCACACGGTCTAGCTTGAGATCAAATACGAACTTGGCACACCGACTATCCCAGCACATTCCTAAAATGTTGTCTGTCGTGCCACTGATGCAGAGCTCTGCGCTTCTTTGGATCTTGTGAAAGATCCTGAGGTTACAATTCTTTTCTAGGGAAGGCCACCACTCGATGTGTCCGTAGAGGAGAATGGGCCTGACTATTTCAGTGTATAGCCCGTGAACTATTAAGGGGGAGAAACCCCACTTCCTCCCTATGGCTTTTAAACAAGCGATGAGTGCTATGGCCGCTTTGGGTGTGCGATCTAGGATGTTGTCTATCCAGTCGAGCTTTTTATCAAGGATGACACCTAAGTACTTTGCTTGCTTGCATTTTGGGAGAGTTAGATTTGGACTCTTATACTTCCTTGTAAAAAGAACTAGTTCGGTCTTTTCTGGGTTAGCTCCCATTCCACAGTTCACCTTGAGAGGGTGGATAGGGCTGTCTCCATCAGACTGCAAAGAGTTTGCGGGAATTTACTCTGCATTAGGATGACTACGTCATTCGCATAGACTACCACTTTAGTGAACGCTTCCTCTAGAAGTGATAGTAGATTGTTAACCAGTATAACCCATAAAAGAGGTGAGAGTACACCCCTGATTCCACAGTGGAGTACACTACTCTGCTTGTAAGCATGGTGTGTATGAGTCCCACTATGGGCCGCTTAATGCCCAGTTCAGTCAGACTGGCGGTGTTGGGGTGACGTTGTTGAAGGCGCCTTTTATGTCTAGAAACGCTGCCAGAGAATATTCCTTATTGCGGAAACCTCTCTATACTAAATACTAGAGAGTGGAGGGCGGTATCTTTTGATCTGCCTTTACGGTACGCATGTTGTGCGCCGGAGAGTAGGCTTGGGTTGATTGCTAGCCTGATATGGATGTCAATTAGCCTTTCAAGGGTCTTTAACAAGAAGGAAGAGAGACATACCGGGCGGAAGTCCTTTGGGTTGGTGTGGGAGTGCTTGCCGGCTTTCGGTATACAAATTACTTTAACGTCCAGCCACCTTGTTGGAATGCGGTTAAGTACAAGGCAGCCGTGGAAGATGGTTGTCAGCCAGGGTAGGGATATATCCAGTGTCCGTTTTAGTTGGGCCGGGAAGAACCCGTCCGGGCCGGGGGATTTAAAGGGCTTAAAAGAGTAGATAGCCGAGTTAATGCGGTCAGGGTTTGAGATGTTGTCAGTGCTGTGGTCGTCAAGATTCTCCTCTATGTAAAGGTCCTCTTCCTCAACGGTTTCCTGACTGTTTTCCGTCCAGCTGCCAGCATTGGTTTTTAGGTAGCCAATGGTTGCTGAAGATTTTGCTAAAATTCTTCTGAGGCATCTAGCATCCATTCTTCTGAGGCATCCGCAGTAGATTCTATACTACTACAGAAACTAGCCCATACTCTTCACTTTGACATTCTTATTTCCTTTTTGTATAGGCTTAGCCTTGTATGGTATAAGTTCCAGGATGATTAGCTGTTGTTGTATTTAGCTCTATTGATGTAAGTTCTGCACTCTCTTTTAAAGTTCGCCAGGGTTGTGTTCCACCATGGCGGTTTGTGCCTAGCTAGAATGATACTATGGTGTGATGAGTGTGTTCGTTTAGCTCCAGTCTGACCGTGGTGAGGTCGCCTTCGCTAAACGGTGGAATAAGACAAGCGTTAATGTGTGTCTTTGTAAGAATGCAGGTTCTGGTTTTACCCTTACCCTAGGGGTAAAATAGCTTGTATAGGGGGGTTGATAAGCAATGTGTCCATGGCTCTTGAATGAGAACTACGTCTATTTTGTCTGTTGATGAGGAGGGATGAGGAGGGCAGCGGATGCTGCCTTTCTGTGGTACAGATTAATCTGTAGAAAGAGCACCATCTTAAGGACCGTGATCGGGCTGGGTACCCTTTGCTTCCTCCGCTATGTCTTGAAGAACAGTGAGCCCTGGTCAGGTTGTGTCTTAAGTGCACAGCTGCTTAAGGCTTTCGGTGAGCTCTGAGTCTGTTGACACGTACCCTGTACGAGTGGCCTCCTCGTGATCCATTTCGTCGTCACTCGTGGGTTCATACGATGCGCAGGCAGCCAGGTTGTCTGACACTAGCTTGTCTGTGTCGTAAATGCGAAGCTGCACAGTGTCGAACCCATAATTCAGGGTTTTCAAGCAGTCCTGGTTCACGAGGATTACCACGTTCATGGTGACAAGCTCGGTTTTCTCAACCTTAACCACCTTCCAACCATCTGTCGGAAGCTTTGGGTTGAACCTAGTCAGCAGGCTGAGGATAGCATCTGGCTTCAAGGGTTCAGACGGCAGCCACAACCTTGCTATCGGTCGAGACGGGATGTCTGCAGCCTCGCAAACTGCCAGTTTGGCCCCGGGTTAGACCTCGCCGACCTTGTTGATAGCAGCTTTGTAAAGCGCTGTTTGCTTGTTGCTATTGCTGGTGGTCATAGCGATGTCGAAGTCTGGGATTACCGCCTTTGCCTAGGGTATATCTTCATGAATTTTCTGGTAATAAACTTTAGACGTTTGATCCTCACGTATGGGCTTGGTGGCAGTTTGAGGATACAGAATGTTGTTATTTATTTTCACCATAATAAAATCCCACTAGCTGCGGAGAAGGGACAGGTCCTCACTGGCAGAGATCCGCTGTACCCGGGTAATGCTGACTTGGAACAGGCGGTCGCCACTTGCCTGAGCTCATCGTTTGAGACTGAGTTATTTATTGACTCGGGTTCCAGCCAGATTGACTCTCGGCACGGTACGAGTGACACCCTAGTCAAGCCCGGGGTGAGATGAGGGTGTGTGGGTAGGGAAGAGGTAGGTTTTACTTATGGGAAGGGGTGAGCTATTTGTCAGAGGCGGCAGCACAAGAGCGACGTCGGTACTGTTACGGCGCAGATACCCGCTGACTGTCCGGGGCTACTTATTTACGCTTAATGTTGGGACTAGCAGTAGCCGGCCCGGGTCCAACTTCCACGCTTATTCGTAGCTACCCTGGAGAACCAGGGCGCTCGCTATCCGCAACTTGCGACCCGTTCGGTTGCTTTCAGCTCGTCGCCCTCCAAGCCATCCCACTAGCTCTTTGGTCGAATAACTAGTTTTAAGTTATAAAATATATTATAGGTACGAAACCTCTGAGTTCAAACTTTCCCAACTTATGGCCCCTTTTGACTTCCTGGCTGATTCGAAGGGCATCTTCTTCAGACTCGAAACTAGCTACGAAGTCATCCACTTAATGCTTCGTTTGAATGAAATCAATTATAGTACCTGTTCCCTGTAACTCTCAGCGTTTTGTGCTTTACTATTTTGTATATATTGACCACATGGGGGCGAGCATTCTGCTCCAATTCTAAAGAAATCTTAAAGAATCCTGATCTTCCTCTCGGACTTCCACTTGCAGTAACATTTCCTTAATATCAGCACACACTGCTACCTTGCCTTGCCTGAATTTAAAGGGGATCGTCGTCAATTGTGGATTTTCGTCGGGTCCCTTTAAAGGCATTGTATTTATTTGCATCAAACACCAATCTCATCTTTTTGGGGTTGTTTATATTACCAACACTGAAGTGAGGTAAGTAAAACGTCCGAGGTCCAACAAGAGCGGCTTAATGATCCGACATTTTAACGGCATATCCATAATGACGTTATCATATTCCACCATCTTTCCAAGACTGTACAAATTGGTTTCTACGCCCTGCAGCCTATGCAGAGCCATATTGTAACTGCCTGGGAATTTGATCACCTCCTCCGCTCAAATAAGTCCAGTTTCATAACAGCCATTTAGTTTTTTAGACGTCTTCTTTAATATATTTCTGGCTCTTGATATACCTGCAGATACTATGGGCATTTTTGGTATTATTACACCGAAGTTCTCTGTTTTAAAGTAGTCTGCTATCATGTCATGGGTGTCTTTCTCATAGCTTTCTTTTTTGGAGCATGCGTGTAAAACTACAAATAATCGTTGTGATTCTTTCTCTTGGTCATCGGCTGAACCATAAACAAGCCAACCCAAAGGTGTCTTGGCTGCGATTAGGTTTGTATCTAGATAAATACAATTGACGTTTGCTATTAAGTGACAGTTGTTAATTCCAAATAAAATCATAGGTTTTGCATCTGTACGAGTATATCCGTTTATTTGTTGATTTCTGCATACTTCTCAGTGAGCATCCCGAGATCTACCGACTGCAAAGGTAGATCTAAAGTTGGAACTGAGTTTCCAATAATACCCATCTATTTTCATCAGCTCCATGTGCTTTTATACGAAGATTACATTCCATCGACAAAAACTCCTTAGCATGGTTTTCTATCCAGTTTAAAGTAAATTTTCTTTTTGGTTCAAGTACGCACAGACTATCTGCTAACTTCTCATTTATGAATGAAGCCGACGAACTTTTGGCCAAAAATGGGTACGTCTGTTTCATTTTATTATTTGGCCCTAACAACAACTATGAGTTAGCTGGCTTGATCGTGTTAATCATAGCTTCTTTGGGTTCGACTTTCACTTCTTTTTGAGAATCTCCACCATATGGTTCTTCTTGCACACAATTTTGTGTGCAGAGTTAATCCACACCGAGGACAACCAAAACATAAACGAAGATCCTTTGTCATCTTCCACTTTTCTGGTATATCAGCCTTGAAATAGTCTTCACAGTGATATAGATAATATTCAACCTGATATTGATAGCATTCCATCCGGTTTCCTTTAGTTTCCTTCTTGGAAAAATGTACAATTTATTTCAGTGGACCCTTATGTTCATTCTTCGTATGTTTGGTATTTACCGGGGCTGTTGTGATTGCCCTTGCCATTGTGCTCGACCAATTACTAAAGTAATCCAAATTTGGATAAGGCTGAATTAGCGATGAATGCTCAATCCATTGAATCCGTTTACTAAGTGGCATCTTACCTACTAGGCTCTCTATCAGGGCAGCATTTTGTAAATGTTGAGTGGCGTTTGCTGATTTTAAAAATTTACCTTAGATGCATATAGGACTTTCTTTCTTAAGTTATTTTCTGTTACCGGTGTTACTTGGTTAACCATTATTATTAATTAACGTTTCTGGCTTTCCATAAGTGAACAGAAGCCGATCTATAATATATCTTTTATTAGCCGTGTTAAATAATAGAACCTTAACCTCTTATCTAGCCACTCCCTTTAGACTCTTCTGTAAGCGCAAAAGGATCTCCAAATTTGTATACTCATATGCGCTCGATGATTCCCAAAACGTAGTTGAGAATACTGGCCATGATTCTGGTATTCCATTGAATTCTGGTAAATCTATCAATTTTCTTGGATGTATACATCGGGAGTGCTGTTGCTCAACAACGTTACGATTAATGTCTCCAATACCATGCCAATCAACCTCATTAACATTATCAGTCCCGTAAATACCGATATTTCTAGTTTGAGGACCAAATGTTTCTCCAGCAATGTCAATGACTTCCTCTAGTAGGGCCCCGACCAAATGCTCCTCCTGCGTTCCAGCCTCCATTAGCACCAGAATTGTAAGCGCCAACAACAGCGCCGAGCCTATACGCAGATCCAATAGCTTCATGAGTAAAAGCGCCTCCATGAGCGACAAGGGTATGAGCATCTTCAAATGCTCCAAAAACCAAGATTTTGTGCACTTCCAGTAGCGCCATGAGTACAAGCGCCTCCAAGGGCGCCAAGATTGTGTGCGCCGCCAAAAGGGCCTCCATGTGCGCCAAGGGTATGCGATTCTCCAACAGCTTCAGAATTTGGTGCGCTTGCACATGCGCCAGAAACCAGTGCGCTTCCACTAGCGCCAAGGTTTTCTGCGCCTCTAGTAGCGCAAAGCGTTTATGTACTTCCAAAACCTTCAGAATAAGATGCGCCTGAACTTGCGCCAGGAAAAAGGCGCCTCTATTAGCGCCATGAGAAAAAGCCCCTCTATGAGCGCCACGATTGTTTGCGCTGACCAGTAGCGCTAGGATATGGGGCTCCTTGAGTACGCCCATGAGTATAAAGGCCTTCATGATCGCCATGAGTAAAAGCGTCTCCATGAGTGTCAAGATGGTTTTCGCTGCCATTAGCGCCAGGATTTGGTGCGTCTACACGAGCGTCGGGCACATTTCCAAAGCCCAGTGCTAATGCCGATCTGATTTCTCATTTGGACATCGTCATCAACCGGGTTTCCATAAGAGTGACTTGGTTTGCCTCACCATCACTCTGGCTATTAACTCGTGCAGTTAATTCTGATTGAGCATCTTTTATGCTTTTCATCATCTCCATCATATTCCGAAACATGTCATTCTCCGAAACCATTCCTTTTAGATCCAGGATTGTCTTATCACTATCGGAATACATCTCGGCCTCCGACTGTTCTCGACGTTTTGGCGTCGGTGTAGAAGTACCAGCCATTTCGCTCGAAACAAAACCCAACTTTTTTTTACTGCTTATTTTCATGTATACTGTTCCTGCATTTCACCAGTTCTCTTAATATATCGCAACTATAATTACGCACTTTGACGGTCAACTATTATAAATTTAATAAAGACGTTGCCACTCCGTGTGGGACCACCAAATAGAATTGAGTACTTTATTTCCATTACAAGTCTGCTCTTAAGCTTTTTAAATTAAAAACAAATCATTAAAGATTAAGAACAATTTATAAAATTGTGTTGTCGTGCCGCCAATCTCACACAAGCCGAAAATTTGGAATGGGCGACGCGATCTCGTGATATCGATAGCGGTGTAGCATTTCGACAAATTTAAATTTTATGAACCAGCAACAATACCCTTTCACTCTACAAGTAAATATAAAATATGGATCTTTTCTGCTTCAATAAAGATTGTCAGTTTGGATCGTATGATATTTAATAATTGAATAAAACAAACAATACGAACCCTACTGAGCTTACAGGTGATGTGAGCTCTGGAGGATTCCCTGGCCCAGATACTCAGACGATCGATCAGTCTGTCAGTCTGTCAGTCTGTCAGTCTGTCAGTCTGTCAGTCTGTCAGTCTGTCAGTCTGTCAGTCTGTCAGTCTGTCAGTCTGTCAGTCTGTCAGTCTGTCAGTCTGTCAGTCTGTCAGTCTGTCAGTCTGTCAGTCTGTCAGTCTGTCAGTCTGTCAGTCTGTCAGTCTGTCAGTCTGTCAGTCTGTCAGTCTGTCAGTCTGTCAGTCTGTCAGTCTGTCAGTCTGTCAGTCTGTCAGTCTGTCAGTCTGTCAGTCTGTCAGTCTGTCAGTCTGTCAGTCTGTCAGTCTGTCAGTCTGTCAGTCTGTCAGTCTGTCAGTCTGTCAGTCTGTCAGTCTGTCAGTCTGTCAGTCTGTCAGTCTGTCAGTCTGTCAGTCTGTCAGTCTGTCAGTCTGTCAGTCTGTCAGTCTGTCAGTCTGTCAGTCTGTCAGTCTGTCAGTCTGTCAGTCTGTCAGTCTGTCAGTCTGTCAGTCTGTCAGTCTGTCAGTCTGTCAGTCTGTCAGTCTGTCAGTCTGTCAGTCTGTCAGTCTGTCAGTCTGTCAGTCTGTCAGTCTGTCAGTCTGTCAGTCTGTCAGTCTGTCAGTCTGTCAGTCTGTCAGTCTGTCAGTCTGTCAGTCTGTCAGTCTGTCAGTCTGTCAGTCTGTCAGTCTGTCAGTCTGTCAGTCTGTCAGTCTGTCAGTCTGTCAGTCTGTCAGTCTGTCAGTCTGTCAGTCTGTCAGTCTGTCAGTCTGTCAGTCTGTCAGTCTGTCAGTCTGTCAGTCTGTCAGTCTGTCAGTCTGTCAGTCTGTCAGTCTGTCAGTCTGTCAGTCTGTCAGTCTGTCAGTCTGTCAGTCTGTCAGTCTGTCAGTCTGTCAGTCTGTCAGTCTGTCAGTCTGTCAGTCTGTCAGTGGGGGGAAGATAGAGACTATAGGCTAGTTACACAATTTACACAATTATTTGTGTCTCGATTAACCCATGAAACGACATCTGCAGATATTTTGGAATTTATACAACGGGTATACGCATCGCAAAGCATTACAGTGGAAGGATATCTTCCTTTAAAATATCTTATCCACCTGAAGTGAATAATGTACATGATTCTTAGAGGTTTTGGCCTTATGATGAATTGGTAATTAAAGAATTTGTTACCAACAGATGGACAACTAATAATAGGCATCAGTTTATTTTTGTATTTTCAAAATGTAAGGGAACTAAATATGAAGTTACCTAAGCTTTATGCTTAATTTGAATCTAGATTTAATAAAGATACTCTGGCCTTAACTGAGTCTTGGATGGTACCGGAGATATTGGACTGAGAAGTTCAGTCCAACAATTTTAATACTTATAGAACCGATTTCTCTCCCAGTAAAACGTGGGATGCTTATTGCCGTTACTTCTAGTCTAACATCGGAGTATATACTCTCATATCCCCAACAACGTTGAATTTGTTAGTGTAAAAGTTTGTTAGCAATTCTTATGCATTTTTGTAACCTGTTAAACTATTTTACAGCATCTTAAACTTATTTTTTAATGAATGCGTACCTAATAGACTTCCTCCAAAGCGAAATAAACACTTATAAAAAGTATATCCAATTTCTCACGATATGTGGTGGCTCAATCGAACTTAAATGTTCTCAATAGTCACTGCTAATTCATGTATTTAAATGGGTGTAAATTTCTATTTTCAAAAGATCCGAGGCAGTTTTATAACTTTGTTAATGTTAAACGAAAGTCATCAGAATTGCGCTCATCGGTACGTTTTAACTCAATTAAGGGGTCTACGGAATCTGAAATAGCTAAACTACTTATAGTACAACTTCTTGGTCAAGTTCTAACTACCCTAATTACTTTAATAGAACAAATTGCATTTTTCCCAAGTAATAACCGAAAGCTCTTTCTTATGCGATTTATCTACTACAACATCAACCTATTCTCCTGGGCCAAATGGACTCCCCGGGTGTGTCCTTAAGTTTTGTGCCACAACCATTTGTAAACCAATTCTTAAACTCTTTGATTTTTCTAATTCATTCAAGTATCTCGAAAGATTATTTTATTAATCCCTTCCTCAAAGAGGGTGCGAAGGTGGATGTCCTGAATTATAGAGGTATTTCTTAATGGTCTGCAATTTCTAAAGCTTTTAACCGAATAATTTATTCTCATTTGCAACATATGAGCTCCTCGCTGATATTACCGTATCAACATGGTTTTGTTAAGCGAAGATTGACCACCACTAACCTGATCGAATTGACATCTATTGTAGTAAATGGATTTAACAAAAAGTTGCAGACAGACGTTATATATACAGATTTTAAGAAATCCTTTGACTCTGTAAACCATTTTTTCCCCTTCTTACAGACATACGTTATAGATACCGACTTTAGTAAAGTTCCTGACTCTGCAATCCATTCTCTTTTTTTATTCAAATTAGATCAGCTCAAGTTATTATAGTCATTTAGGCCTTTGCTGTTTACCCTCTTTATCAATGATCTTCCCTCTACCGCAACAGACTCTCGTATGGGGGTGATGCTGAGCATGGTTTATCATATAATAATATAGAGTCTGGCTTCTACTTGCAGTCATATTTATTGTTTCCAGGAACGATGTGAGTACAAAATTTTATATTTGAGATGACTTAAGTGCAACGCTATGACTTCTTATAGGGGTACGCCAACGTTCATGAGTTTTTCTCTTCAGAACATACCATTGGACCGGATATGTTTAGTTGTCGTTTTAGGTGTTCTTCTAACCCTAAAACTTAAATTTGACTTCCACATAACGTCTACTGTAAATAAAACGATGAGTGCTCTTGGGATTATAAAGCGTTGGTCAAAAGAATTCGATGATCCATATACAACCAAATTATTGTATGCTTCCCTTTTCCGTCATAATCTGGAATATTGTTCTTCGGCTTGGAGTCCACAATATCAGTACTCTAATCCATCGCACAGTAATTCTTGGTATTATTTTTATGTATAATCTTATAAGTCGTCGAACCTTTAATGTTCCTGTTAAACTAACGCGCAGTTACTATCCTACTAGCTTGACATGACTTACATCAAATTTTAATCTGCACGAGCCCTTTCGCGTTCTTTGTAATAATTATATTGATCATCCAATTTATTCCTAAACTCTACCCCTGTATTAAAAACTAAAATATTTAATTTATTTGCTTTATCCTAAGGATATTGATGCTGTTTTTCTCATTGATATATTCCGTCTCTATTTCATCCATGTACCTATCCCGCGAATCGCCCGAAATGGTAAATGGGCCACTGGTAATTTCGGCACTTGTTCCCATTAGATTGCTCCCGGATTTCAGGATTCACGGAAAAGTCATGTTTTTGTGTAGCGCAGTTATTGGTTGGAATGAGCCCGATTAGTTTTTCGATCGATTCAAGAGCTGGGTTGTACAATTTAAAATGAACAGGGAAGAACGCTGTAGTCGAGTACCTCGACTATGAGATACTCGTTATTCAGCTAAAAGGACCAAAGGGAAATGGAGACATGCAAGTAGCAAAGCGAGATTGAAATGCGCCACCTACCCGTGATCTCAATATATGGTTATGTTGGCGGTAGACAGATTTAAGCGTTATGGGCGTTAGAGTGGGCGCGGCAAACTTTATTTTAGATTAATCGATATTGATATTGACGAGACCAATACATTTCAGTTAAAATTTTTTACCTAGCATGAAAATTGTGGGCGCCACAGGTTTGGATAGATTGCGGGCGTTAGAGTCAGCTTGGCAATCATTTTTTTAGATCAATCGATAGGTATTGACAAAACTAATACATACGTTAAAATGTTTTATCTAGCATGCAAATTGTGGGCGTTAAACTGGGCGTGGCATACTCGCGTAACAAACTTGCGCTGCATACAAGGCCATGGAATCTAAATCTCAAATCCAAATTCTCTATCTTTCGTAGTTTCCGAGATATCCGCGTTCATACCTACGATTTTTTTTAACTTGTGGGCGGCTTGTGGGCTTGGTAAACTTTTTTTAAGTCAATCAATAGGCATTGATGAGACCAATACATTTCAGCTAAAATTTTTATTTTACCATTAAAACTGTAGGAGCCACAGTTTTAGGCGGTTTGTGGGCGTTAGAGTGGGCGTGGTACACTGACGAAACAAACTTGCGCTACGCAAGAATTTCAAGAGGTTCAGTTCATACGGACGGACAGACGGACATGGCTAGATCGACTAGGCTAGTGATCCTGATCAAGAACATATATCAAACAAAAACATCTCTTAACGAGTTAAGAATCTAGTGACGATCGCACCTCCAGCAATCAAAAGTTCTGTTATGAACTTTTTTAAAGTCTTGGTATGTAACCTTTTAGTTTTTGCAATACCTTTCGATTTTTGTATCACTCGAAACAATCATTTCTTCGTGTATATTTAGTATTCGCCTTCGCACACATTCCTGGTGCGCTTCGTCACTACGTGGACTGCCGTCCATAGTGTTACTTTATAGGGTCGGAAACGCTTCCTTCTACCTGTTACATACTTTCCGACGTATATACGAGTAACGTGTATAAAGAGGTAAGATTTTACTTATATTATTTGAAACGCGTTCCAGCATTAGGTTATCATTTATTCTATGTCAGAGGAAACAGGGTGATCGATGTCAATTTTAAATAAGAGTTACAGATATAGAACTAGATCAACGGTATGGGTCGCAAACGTAACAGTACCTTTCGTAACTTTTTTTCCTATGATATAGAAAAAAATATCTCTGAATGCAAAATTTGTTAAAAGACTTTTACCGGCAACTAAGTCTCCAACCTAAGGCGTAATTTGCAAGCCAAACTCCGATCAGATTACGAAGACGATGCCGAATCAATAACAGCCAAGTAGAACAAAAAAAGTTAAGTTGTCTGTCAAAAAAGGCTTCGAGGAAGTAGTAGTAATTGCGTCTATTTTCGATTCAGCTCGGTTTCTAGAGTTAACATGCCAAATATTTCGGGGATTAAACATGCCTGCAGTTTCTTCTCGAGATATAATGGTACTTGTGGAGGAGAAAAACCAAAAAAATCTTTCGAAATACCTTTCTCACGACATATAGCACAAGCCTGTAGCTTTAGTAGTTCACAAGTTACGGGTGTACGTACGGTACGGACTCTGAAACCGATAATGGCGCAAACCCTGACGACGAGTTGGAAGAAGTAGAGATCACACACCATTTACAATTGCACTCAATCGTTTCGATAAAATGTGCAGCTCACACTCTTTAGCTTGCCCTATACGATTTTTTTTTGATCGCTAGGGATCAGTTCCATCTATCGAGAAAGCGAAAAAATTTGTTAAACCTCTGGGGTCCCCCTCATACAGGTGCGATAACTATTTATATGATTGATGTTTAAGGCAAAATCACCTCCTAACGAGGTAAACAAAACTAATAGTAACTGCAAAAGGAATTTTTCAAAAGAAGTTAGCTTATATTTTTTATGATTTTTTGGTAAATGTTTTTTCAAACAACTTTTTTTCTGACAGTCACATTCAAAAAATCATTAAGAAATATAAGTTTAAAAAGTAGATTTTCAATAGGTACTGAATGGGTTAATAAAAGTCTTGCATCATTCAAACGGAATTAAATCGACTGTTCGGAGCAGATCGCCAGCGCCTAGTCATGCGCGCATAGGTGTACGACGGCACGTGCAGCGCTCATTGCTTATCTTTTGTCGCCATCTATCTTATACCACTAAAGCTGTCGCTTATCTATTCAGCAACTACTTTGTAAGCCTGCATATATCTATATGAAGATCTTGGAGCCAAGCTTTTACACAGTCCGTCTGCCGCTCCCACGACGGAACGATTACCTGATCATTCAAACATATTTTGTTAACATCACTCACAAAAAACAAATCTAATAATATGTCACGTGTTCTGCTGAAGTTGGTTGGAAATGAAAGATTTACTGGTTTGAGATCTAGAGATTTCACGATGCTGGTAAGGTAAGATTCCCTCAGAATATCACTATTAAAATCGCCTGCAAGGATTACATTAGTGAAGTTTATTGCAATGTCTGTGAGAATATTGATTAGATCATCATAATTTGTGTTGCAATGCGGACGATAAATGCAGCCAATTAACAGATTTTTCTCTATAATTGGGTTTTGTATTTCAAGAAAAATATATTCTATTGCACTGTTTATTGTGTGTTGGCAAATAATTTTGGCTTTTAATTTTTTGTTTACATATATTGCAACTCCTCCCCCATGACTAACACGGTCAGAACGGTACACATTATATCCATCACACGATATTAGCACATCACATAGACTCTGGACAAACCATGTTTCAGACACGCATATAACATCAATTTCCGAATTTTCAAACATGTACCTAAACTCTTCAATTTTCTTTGGCAGGCTTTGGGCATTTATATAACCAATCTTGAGACCAGGTCTCTGCTTTGCCAGGATGCAAAGAAGGAATGACTATTTGCTGTTGAATTATTCAGGTGTTCTTCCATTGGGAATAGTTTTAAATTTCAAAGTAAAAAAACAAGGACTACACACCAGACAATATATTTGGCAAACTACTAAATTAACAATGCGACTGATCCTAAACATATGACTAACAGGAGTTAAAGATATTAAACTAATTTGAAATCCTAATATAGAGATAGAAAATATTTTAATTACGAAATGAATTATTCTCTAAAGCGGCATCTCTGCTCGAGTTGATTTCGCTCACATCACTACTCAGGTCAGAAAGCTCATTAGAGCTTTGCACGTAGTAAGCCTCTCCTCCGTCTATAGGCTAAACAAATACGTCTCCACGGCAAGTAAAGACGGCCGCTACGCGCTTTTGTTTTTTAAGTCGTATGGCATGCTTAAAAATTTCGTAATTTGTTTTAGTTAATTGTTCGTTTAAGTATATAAATGCCGGCGAGTCAAAACCGATCAGCTGTAAGCTCAGCTGCGATTTGGTTGTTTGTCGGTGCACTCCAACCGCCCGCAGCAGCGCAGCTTTTTCGCGCACGTGATCCATTTTTATTATTATTACTGGGTCAACAAGTGAGTTTCTTTGGCGCGGTCGGACTCGAAAAATAGACCTAACTCACGGATTAGGGGTCAGATGTAGTGAGAAAAATAGTCGATTAAAAAGGGTGTTTAAATTTTCGCCCTCGACTTGCGGTACACCATGCCAGCGCAGGTTGCATGCAACATCCGCGACCTCCTGTGCATTGCGCTTTGCTGCCAGTTGAGCATCCAGTTCACACACTTGTTGTTTTATTGTATTCATCTCTTTTGCCTCGGTTTCCGGCTCTCGCACTCGTTTCTAAGGTTGTGTATTTCTGTGTTCATTGCATCGAATTTTGCCTGTAGAGTGTTGAGAAAGCGGGGCCCGCTCTCTCGATACTCTGTACCCAGTGACTCCCTTTGCTCCGCAAATTTATCGTCGATCAGCTGCAACAGTTCCAATTGTGTGTCCGATGTGCGAGCTACCTTGATTTCGGCATTGGACTTTTCACTCCTTAGTCGCTTTGGTGCATTCATTATGTTGTTGCTTTGATAAATTTTGAGTTTGAGTGATTTGTGTAAGTGTGCACTGCAGTATATGTGTGTGTATGATTCCTTTCTTTTATCTTTCCACTTTCGACCAAATGAAATGTGTTTTAAGTGTTTTTATAAAAAAAATATGGAGTTTACACGCACGATTTGACCGCTAAATGATCGCAGACCACAGGCTGCTTATAGTCCGATAGAATTTTTTTATGTTTCTGGACTTTTGGACTTTTTGAGCAATTGTTTCGTTTCTGCAAAAACGCGACTTTCCTTTTGCTTTAACAATTTCACATATTCGTGCGTTATTAATTATAAATATAAGGGTGGCACACAGCGACCTTTCTTTTGATGCCAGAATGTACAAAATATAAGTTCAAGTTGTGAGTATATTTTACTTTTGTTTTGTGTAAATACTTTTGACCACCCCTGTGTTATACGTCTACTAAGGAAATACACTTTCGAAATTCGTGAACGAATATTTTGATAAAGTTAATTTAAGAGAGTGTTTCTAATTAATTTCTCTTAAAAATGTTTTTGATTTGGTTTGTGACGCACGAACCTCAAGGGCTGCCGTGTATTTTTCCGACCTTTAAACTTTAAAATATTCCAAATAATGATTAAAAGAATACAATATGTCCATAGCAACACATGTTGTCCTAAAGATTATCAAGGAATATGCAAATTGCTTAATTTTTTTTTTATAAATTCAATTAAAACCAAACATGGTGGCAAAATCATAGAGAAATAAGGCAAACGTAAGATTGAGGAAAATATGTATGGTCAGGTGAAATTGTGCGGTTAATGTAGTACATAATCAGTTGTAAGTACGGAGGTCAAAGTGGGTAAAGCCGGTTTTAATTCGTGTTTTTTTTTTGAAAATAAATATATAACTAACAAATTAATAAATTCATAAATAAATAAATAAATAAAAAAATAAATAAATTCATAAATAAATAAATAAATAAAAAAATAAATAAATTAATAAATTAATAAATTAATAAATTAATAAATTAATAAATTAATAAATTAATAAATTAATAAATTAATAAATTAATAAATTAATAAATTAATAAATTAATAAATTAATAAATTAATAAATTAATAAATTAATAAATTAATAAATTAATAAATTAATAAATTAATAAATTAATAAATTAATAAATTAATAAATTAATAAATTAATAAATTAATAAATTAATAAATTAATAAATTAATAAATTAATAAATTAATAAATTAATAAATTAATAAATTAATAAATTAATAAATTAATAAATTAATAAATTAATAAATTAATAAATTAATAAATTAATAAATTAATAAATTAATAAATTAATAAATTAATAAATTAATAAATTAATAAATTAATAAATTAATAAATTAATAAATTAATAAATTAATAAATTAATAAATTAATAAATTAATAAATTAATAAATTAATAAATTAATAAATTAATAAATTAATAAATTAATAAATTAATAAATTAATAAATTAATAAATTAATAAATTAATAAATTAATAAATTAATAAATTAATAAATTAATAAATTAATAAATTAATAAATTAATAAATTAATAAATTAATAAATTAATAAATTAATAAATTAATAAATTAATAAATTAATAAATTAATAAATTAATAAATTAATAAATTAATAAATTAATAAATTAATAAATTAATAAATTAATAAATTAATAAATTAATAAATTAATAAATTAATAAATTAATAAATTAATAAATTAATAAATTAATAAATTAATAAATTAATAAATTAATAAATTAATAAATTAATAAATTAATAAATTAATAAATTAATAAATTAATAAATTAATAAATTAATAAATTAATAAATTAATAAATTAATAAATTAATAAATTAATAAATTAATAAATTAATAAATTAATAAATTAATAAATTAATAAATTAATAAATTAATAAATTAATAAATTAATAAATTAATAAATTAATAAATTAATAAATTAATAAATTAATAAATTAATAAATTAATAAATTAATAAATTAATAAATTAATAAATTAATAAATTAATAAATTAATAAATTAATAAATTAATAAATTAATAAATTAATAAATTAATAAATTAATAAATTAATAAATTAATAAATTAATAAATTAATAAATTAATAAATTAATAAATTAATAAATTAATAAATTAATAAATTAATAAATTAATAAATTAATAAATTAATAAATTAATAAATTAATAAATTAATAAATTAATAAATTAATAAATTAATAAATTAATAAATTAATAAATTAATAAATTAATAAATTAATAAATTAATAAATTAATAAATTAATAAATTAATAAATTAATAAATTAATAAATTAATAAATTAATAAATTAATAAATTAATAAATTAATAAATTAATAAATTAATAAATTAATAAATTAATAAATTAATAAATTAATAAATTAATAAATTAATAAATTAATAAATTAATAAATTAATAAATTAATAAATTAATAAATTAATAAATTAATAAATTAATAAATTAATAAATTAATAAATTAATAAATTAATAAATTAATAAATTAATAAATTAATAAATTAATAAATTAATAAATTAATAAATTAATAAATTAATAAATTAATAAATTAATAAATTAATAAATTAATAAATTAATAAATTAATAAATTAATAAATTAATAAATTAATAAATTAATAAATTAATAAATTAATAAATTAATAAATTAATAAATTAATAAATTAATAAATTAATAAATTAATAAATTAATAAATTAATAAATTAATAAATTAATAAATTAATAAATTAATAAATTAATAAATTAATAAATTAATAAATTAATAAATTAATAAATTAATAAATTAATAAATTAATAAATTAATAAATTAATAAATTAATAAATTAATAAATTAATAAATTAATAAATTAATAAATTAATAAATTAATAAATTAATAAATTAATAAATTAATAAATTAATAAATTAATAAATTAATAAATTAATAAATTAATAAATTAATAAATTAATAAATTAATAAATTAATAAATTAATAAATTAATAAATTAATAAATTAATAAATTAATAAATTAATAAATTAATAAATTAATAAATTAATAAATTAATAAATTAATAAATTAATAAATTAATAAATTAATAAATTAATAAATTAATAAATTAATAAATTAATAAATTAATAAATTAATAAATTAATAAATTAATAAATTAATAAATTAATAAATTAATAAATTAATAAATTAATAAATTAATAAATTAATAAATTAATAAATTAATAAATTAATAAATTAATAAATTAATAAATTAATAAATTAATAAATTAATAAATTAATAAATTAATAAATTAATAAATTAATAAATTAATAAATTAATAAATTAATAAATTAATAAATTAATAAATTAATAAATTAATAAATTAATAAATTAATAAATTAATAAATTAATAAATTAATAAATTAATAAATTAATAAATTAATAAATTAATAAATTAATAAATTAATAAATTAATAAATTAATAAATTAATAAATTAATAAATTAATAAATTAATAAATTAATAAATTAATAAATTAATAAATTAATAAATTAATAAATTAATAAATTAATAAATTAATAAATTAATAAATTAATAAATTAATAAATTAATAAATTAATAAATTAATAAATTAATAAATTAATAAATTAATAAATTAATAAATTAATAAATTAATAAATTAATAAATTAATAAATTAATAAATTAATAAATTAATAAATTAATAAATTAATAAATTAATAAATTAATAAATTAATAAATTAATAAATTAATAAATTAATAAATTAATAAATTAATAAATTAATAAATTAATAAATTAATAAATTAATAAATTAATAAATTAATAAATTAATAAATTAATAAATTAATAAATTAATAAATTAATAAATTAATAAATTAATAAATTAATAAATTAATAAATTAATAAATTAATAAATTAATAAATTAATAAATTAATAAATTAATAAATTAATAAATTAATAAATTAATAAATTAATAAATTAATAAATTAATAAATTAATAAATTAATAAATTAATAAATTAATAAATTAATAAATTAATAAATTAATAAATTAATAAATTAATAAATTAATAAATTAATAAATTAATAAATTAATAAATTAATAAATTAATAAATTAATAAATTAATAAATTAATAAATTAATAAATTAATAAATTAATAAATTAATAAATTAATAAATTAATAAATTAATAAATTAATAAATTAATAAATTAATAAATTAATAAATTAATAAATTAATAAATTAATAAATTAATAAATTAATAAATTAATAAATTAATAAATTAATAAATTAATAAATTAATAAATTAATAAATTAATAAATTAATAAATTAATAAATTAATAAATTAATAAATTAATAAATTAATAAATTAATAAATTAATAAATTAATAAATTAATAAATTAATAAATTAATAAATTAATAAATTAATAAATTAATAAATTAATAAATTAATAAATTAATAAATTAATAAATTAATAAATTAATAAATTAATAAATTAATAAATTAATAAATTAATAAATTAATAAATTAATAAATTAATAAATTAATAAATTAATAAATTAATAAATTAATAAATTAATAAATTAATAAATTAATAAATTAATAAATTAATAAATTAATAAATTAATAAATTAATAAATTAATAAATTAATAAATTAATAAATTAATAAATTAATAAATTAATAAATTAATAAATTAATAAATTAATAAATTAATAAATTAATAAATTAATAAATTAATAAATTAATAAATTAATAAATTAATAAATTAATAAATTAATAAATTAATAAATTAATAAATTAATAAATTAATAAATTAATAAATTAATAAATTAATAAATTAATAAATTAATAAATTAATAGATTAATAGATTAATAAATTAATAAATTAATAAATTGTAAGCTGTGTTATTCCAGTGCATAATGTTATTTAGTATATTTAGTGCAATCTAGTATTAATCGATTTAGTTTTAAGAGATATTGTAAATAATAATGAACGGGCACACTACAAATAAGCGACGCCGATCAAGAAGAGCAAAAAAGCGCAACCAAATTTAAAATTTTTAAATAAAAACCGATAAGTTTACAAATTAGGTGTGGGGTTTGCCCAAATGTTGCGCAATGTTATCATACAGTGAGGTTGTTAAGATGTCCAAAGACGAGCTGCTGGAGCTCCTTTCCGAGAAGGGCATCATGTTCGGGGCTGATGCAACAATTTACCAACTCCGTGCTGCGTTAAACCGTGCAAGGAATCTGGAGGCTAACATCGAGGACGCCGAGGACACAGAGATCCAGGGTCAAGATGAGGAGCAGGATTCCCCGAGCACACCGAAGCTTGCAAACCGCATGCTAACGCTGATCGAAGACCGTGAGAAATTGCAAATGGCCGACGCTGTGGCGCCGTTATTGAAACCTTCTGGAAGTTCGCAGCAAACCGTTATGAACATGTCGAGGCAAGAACCTGGCCAGAAATGAGCGCCACGCTCACCCAAGTTTTTGGAAACAGAATGTCAAACCAGGAAATTGCGAAACAACTGCAAAAACGCACAATTGGGAAGTCCGAGACCTTGATGCAGTATTTCATCACAATGCGCAATATCGCCCAGCAAGGCAACTTTGATGAAGTAGACGTCGTGAAGTACATCGTCGATGGACTAGAGGACCACAGTGGACGCGCTGCTCCACTCTACTATTGTATCACGTTGGATGAGCTACGTCAAAAGTTAATGCGATTCCAGTCTGTACGTCTGGAGTCCAATCGTAAAGCCGTCACCATGATCCCTCGCCCAGGAGCCGTAATTCCGAAAGACACTAGATGCTACAACTGCCGACAAATGGCAAAGATTGCAAGAAGCCGAAAAGACCGGACAACGGATGCTTCATCTGTTTCGAAGTGGGCCATATGCACCGTCCGTGTCCCAAGCGCACCGTGGGCTTTACCCTGCCAGAAGCTGAAAAAACCATGGATGAAAAGCCGTTTATTCAGTTAGTAAGTTTAAGATTAAGTAGTTTAGCAGGATGCACCAATATTAAATATGTTTTCGCTTTGTTAGATACCGGAAGCCCAATAAGCTTTTTGGGAAAGTCATACTATCCATATTTAAATGAAGATCATCAGCTAAAGAAAAGTCCCTTTCGCGGACTTGGTGGCACATCAATACCCACGTACGGAAAAGTACCCTGTTCAATTTTGTTCGAGAAAAAGTATCACGATTTAGAAGTATACGTTATTCCCGATCTCATCTTACCTACAGCGATTCTCCTTGGCAGAGACGCCCTTAAATTACTCAATATTAAACTTTTTGTGAAAAGAAATCATGAAAGAAATGAATCAAATTTAATTTCAATAAATAATCGTATTGCTTTCGGTAATAAATCATTCTGTGCATCCTTGCTAAGCGATAAAAAAAAATAGATTAATTTTAGATAAAACGCAACCCTTTAAACTAAGTATTGATTCTGTAAACCCGAATGCACCCTTGGTTCCTGATGATTCTCTCGCGGATTGGCTTTCTGATATGAAAAGCATTTGTGGAGCTATGTCTATTGACCTTGATAACGTAGATATAGGCCGCGATTTTGGTGTTTCTTCAGCTGAGAAATGTAGTAGTTTAATGTATGTTTAATGAGCACACGATTAACTGATTCTACACCGTTTCATAGTGCACCGAGAAGATTATCATACTTAGAGAGAGACGTTGTTAATAAAACAGTTGCCGAGTTGTTAGCCCGTAATATTATTAGACCTAGTCAGTCCCCTTATGCATCTCCCATAATCCTTGTCAAGAAAAAGAATGGATAAATCCGCATGTGCATCGATTACCGAGCGTTAAATAAATTAACAATTAGAGATAACTTTCCGTCCCCATTGATCGAAGATTGCTTAGAATATATCGAAAGTAAAAATGTTTTTTCATTTGTAGATTTAAAGAGTGGATTCCACCAAATCGGTATGGACCCCGAGTCCGTGAAATACACCGCATTTATAACACCTGACGGACACTATGAATACTTGCGTATGCCTTTCGGCCTAAAAAATGGCCCTGCCGTTTTTCAACGATTTATTTCCAACGTACTCCATGAAATGATACGTAATCGTCAGGTTTATGTTTATATGGATGACATCATCCTGGCGACGGTAGAAGAACATCTTGTTTTACTTTCCAAATTACTAGACCGTCTTAATGAAAACCGTCTTGAAATTAATTACAAGAAAAGTGTATTCCTAAAGAACCGCATTGATTATTTAGGATACAATGTCTGTACGAATGGTATTCTTCCAAACGAGACACACCTAAATGCCATTCGTGAATACCCTGAACCTCTGAATTGTAAGTCCCTTCATTCTTGTTTAGGCTTATTCTCATACTTCCGTAAGTTTGTTCCGTCATTTTCACGTATTGCTAATCCGTTGTCTGATCTGCTTAAAAATGGAGGTCCGTTCCCGATGGGAAAACTGGAAATGGAAGCTTTTACTAGCTTAAAGAAAGCATTGTCAAGTCCGCCCGTTCTTTCCTTATTTAACCCTCATAGCGAAACCGAACTGCATACCGATGCGAGCTCCCACGGGTTTGGAGCTGTGCTGATGCAGCGCCAAGATGATGGCAAGTTACATCCGGTCTTTTTCTATTCCCGTAAAGCGACTGCCGCCGAATCTATTTATCATAGTTTTAAGCTTGAGACCCTTGCGATAATATTTTCTCTCCGTCGTTTCCGTGTGTATTTAGAACACAAGCCGTTCCGTATCATTACCGATTGTAATTGGAAAACTATAACTACTCTATTGTACATAGACCCGGTTCTAGTATGACGCACGTTGATGCCTTGAGTCGACAAACCGAATTGTTAGATACCGTGATAGATGAAATTTGCGATCCGTGTGTGCTTCCGTCAAACTCCGTGACAAATTAGAAAGAGAAGCCGTTGGTTGTTTTGAACTTATTGATGGAATAATTTATAGAAAGAATGATGCCGGAAGGTTATGTTTGTATGCTCCAACAATACAAGAACAGTTGATCAGATTATGTCATGAAAAGTTGGGTCATCTTGGTGTTGATAAGTGTGTTGATGGCCTGAAAGATAAGTATTGGTTTCCGTTGCTGAGAAGCAAAGTTGAATCCTTTATCCGCAATTGTTTGCCGTGCATCAGTAGTAGGAAAAGACGGGTTCTGTGACAATTAGCATATTAATGGGCCCCGGCCCCCCCTCCCCCCTCATTAACGTATGCGGGTTCTGGGACAATTAGCATAATCCAATAAATTAACTGATTTTAATGGGCTTTGAAGTCATAAAAATGTCACGATCATGTCTATAAAGAGTAAAATTAATTGCCCCCATCGCCCCCACATCCCCACGTGACAATATTGATCATGTATCCTTCCCCTCATTATGTGCAATTAATAGTCAGGTGAAAAACGTGTACGTGAGAAAGGTCGCACAACCATAGTATCCAAAGGTTGTTATCTTGGAGGAAAATATCCGATCATGTTGGGGAAAGGTGTGATCACGTACCCTTTTGCCTCATTATCACAGGTGTTGCTGTGCACGTGTGAAAGGCCGCACACCCAAAGTATTCAAAGATGGTTATCTTAGAGGAACATGTCCGATCATGTTGGGGAATAATGTTTCCTATGATTGTAAAACTAATTTAGAAATCAAAAGAACCCCAATAAAATAAATCTCACAAGTTAATGTTTCTCAGATCTGGAATATTTTCAAATACACATTTTTGTTTCCGCCCCAGAACGGCCTCACGCCAACGACCTCATACGACCTCATACGACGTTTCCATAATAGGGGTTGAAATCACGACCGCGCAACAACTCGCAAGGAGCCGACATATCTCAGTCAAGGAAATATTTTCCATTCTCCGTACCTCTAATTTCAACTCGAAATAAAAAGTCAGAAGTTTATTTTGGTATTGCGAACATGTTTTATTATGTTATTTAATAATTTTCATTCTTTTTTCTAGATTATAGTATTTATTCATAATGTTGAGTGCTTCCTTTTTGTAATCCGAAATTCGATGGCATACACAAGTATCAACTCCCTCAGTGGCTGCATCATTGCTCCACACGCAGGTGTCCATATAATTTCCATGAATAAATGTTTTTATATTACCTCGTTCACATTCAAAGAGTTTTGATTGTATGAACTGGAGCCGTACATAGTGTGCATTGAACAGAATTCCGTCAAATGCATTCAAAAAGTTATTTATTTTAACTGAATGCATGTTGTCTATCTCAGTCAACAATCTCGTCTTACCCTTTTAAATATGCTTACACGATTTATAAGGAAATTTCTACAGGTTTTCATCTTCTTCTTTTACCCAAAAATATGCATTCTCGAAATTCAACAAATGAAAAATCTTTGATTTTTCCTCTTCTTTTACCCAAAAATGTGCATTCTCGAAATTCAAAAAATGAAAATTTTGGCTTTTTCCCAAACTCGAAATGATTTTTTCCAAACTGTCCCCTATTGGCTACCTGAGTATGATGGTGTGTCTAAAAAATGACCTTTCCTTTCTCACCTGCAGCAAAGTATGTGCGACCTCTTCTAACCAACACTCTCCTTTATTCTATGATTTTGTGTCTCCTTTATCGATTTGATGGTGTCCTATCCTTGTATCAAATATTTTTCAAAATCAATACTTCTCATCTCTTCTAACCAATGAATAGTCGATATAACCTACTAGAATTACCTTAGTTTTTGAATTTAAAAAAATCTTAAGTATGCACCTCTCATCTTCAATATTATCGTACACGCCCACTTCAAACACTATAAATGATCGAGGACAATAGTTAGTCTACCAAAAATAGTCTTGAAGTGGGATACTCTGCTACGTCAAACACAACTTAAGTAAAAGTGAAAAAAGTGATCGTGAAAAAAGAATTTTACCAAAACGAATAAAATAAAAATGAATAACCAAAATCAGTTTTGTCAATCCTGCAAGTGTTTCTTGCTAAAGAATAAGTGGGCAAATCATGTCCGTTCGGAGTTGCATAAGCGAAATGCAATTCAACCCCTTGACGGAAGAGTCAAAAAAATTTCTGAGGGATTCAAGGGAAGAATACTACATTACATGTATGTAAACGATGGATCGGACTTGATCTTACCTGAGAGTTTCTTGAGTGAAGCTGGATTGTCCCTGCTACCTCATCTCAGCATTCTGTTAGAAAGTTATACTTCAGCAAAAGTCAACTTTGAACTGTTTGCAGAGTATATACTTTTTAAAGATGAATCTGAAGAAATTGATATGAACAGTTTTCAAAGTAAAATGACGATCATGAACAAAGGTTCTGACTTAGAAAATATCTTCCATGAACATACCATGGAAATAATTTCAAAAACACAAGAATTTCAAGAGAGAGATAGTGGATGGTCTCTTATTAAATTGATTCGCTTGGAAATGAATGTGAATCATTATACACCGATGGCTGGTTCATCTTTCATACCACTACCTCGTTTCCTTTTAACGAAAAAAGCAATAGTTAACGTTTGTAACGAAAATGATCACTATTGTTTTAAATGGGCTTTGATTTCTGCCTTGAAAATTGTTAACAGGCCGCAAAGATGTTCGGCATATAATATTGATATATCGCTGGAGATAATTCGTATAAGTGATGAAATAATATTAGATTTCACAGGGTTGACTTTTCCCCTTGAAATAAAATGTATAAAAAATTTTTTAAAGAAGAATACTCATATGAGTTTAAACGTATTCGGATATAATGAAGAGACGAGCGAAATAATTGGACCACTTTTTCAATCGGAAGTGGAAAAGCCTCTTCATATCAATATGATGTTTTTGGAAGAAGGTGGAAATGGACATTACAGGTACATTAAAAATATTTCAAGGTAAATTCTTTAATTCACTTTTAACTCTTTTAAGCAATTAAATAATTTGTGTATATTTCTCTTTCAAAGACTAATGACTGCTCAGAGAGGAAATCAGAAGAGGGCGCAATATTTCTGCAATGTGTGTTTACATTTTTCCAAAACTGAGGAAGCTGCATTGAAACACAAAACGCTCTGCAGTAAAAAGGTCTCAAAGATGCCACACCCCCAGAATAATACTTTGGAATTTACCCAGGTTCAACATCAGCTTCAAGTTCCATTCGTTGTCTACGCGGATTTTGAACGCATTCTGGAACCGAAAAATCTTGAAGTGAGCCCCAAATTATTTAATATTAATGAACATGTTCCAATATCATATGCGTATTATATAATGTGTGCTTTTGATTCTAGACTAGATAAATTTGTTTTAGAAACAGTTGACGATCAATTGAACACTGTAAAATCGTTTTTCAGTAATGATATAGAATTTCGACTAA
Source organism: Drosophila suzukii (assembly GCF_043229965.1). NCBI lineage: Eukaryota > Metazoa > Arthropoda > Insecta > Diptera > Drosophilidae > Drosophila > Drosophila suzukii. The sequence continues at coordinate 24,411,376 of NW_027255896.1, read as the reverse complement.
TGCGTAAGAAGGGTATATTTCCCTATAAATATTTAGATTCCGCTAGTAGACTCGAGGAAACTTCCCTCCCACCAAGGGAAGCATTCTATAGTAATTTAAGGGAAAGGGAATGCTCTCAGGAAGATTATGATCAAGCTCTTAAAGTTTGGTCGCATTTCTCTTGTTCCACTCTTAAAGATTATTTAGAATTATGTTTAAAAACTGATGTATTTCTTTTAACCCAGCTCAGTATTTTACGACACCAGGTCTATCTTGGGAGGCAATGTTGAAATCTACAAATATTCAACTTGAATTGCTGACAGATATAGATAAGTATAGATTTATTCAAAGTAGCATTCGAGGTGGTTTAGTTCAATGTTGTCATAGATATACAAAAGCAAATAACAAATATTTGTCAGATTATGATTCCTCGAAGGAGTCTTCATTTTTAATGTATGTAGATGCGAATAACTTGTATGGTTGGGCAATGTCACAACCTTTACCATATAAAGATTTTAAGTGGATGTCTACCACAGACATAGACAATTTTGATATTAATAATATTCCAATCGATAGCAAATACGGTTATTTACATGATCTTCATAATGATCTTCCATTTTGTCCGTCAAATTGTCTGGCCTCAAAAGAGGATAAGGTAAAAAAATTAATTGCTGACCTGGGAAATAAGAAAAATTATGTAATACATTATCGGAATTTGCAACAATGTACACAGAATGGGTTAGTATTGAAAAAGATCCATAGAGGTGTTCAATTTTTACAAAAGCCTTGGTTAAAGAATTACATTGATCTAAATACTTTACATAGGCAAAAAATAAATTTGAAAAAGATTTTTTTGAATTAATGAATAATTCTGTTTACGGAAAAACAATGGAAGATCCCGAGCGCAGGGTCGATATTAAGCTTATTAGTTCATGGGAAGCTCCGGATAACTCCAAGACTGGACGAAGAGCACATTGTGCCAAAACTTTAATTTCAAAATCCAATTTTCATAGTGCAACTAAAATTAATGATAATTTCTATGGAATTCAAATGAAAGGATTGTCCGTTCTATTTAATAAGCCAATGTATTTAGGATTTGCAGTATTAGACTTATCGAAATGGAAAATGTATGATTTTCACTATCAATATATGAAGCCAAAGTTTCAGAAAAAGTTACTCTTAAATTATATGGATACTGATTCATTTATCTATACAATAAAAACTGAAGATTTTTATAAAGATATTCGTAATGACCTTGAAGCAAAATTTGATACATCGGACTATTCAGATGAAAGAATTAATCTATATAACTTTAAAAGAGTTAACAAAAAAAGTTTAGGGTTTTTTAAAGATGAGCTTAACGGTAAACTCATGACAGAATTTGTAGGTCTGTGCTCAAAGGTTTATTGTTATAGAATAGATCAAGTTAAATCTTCACATAATAAAGCAAAGGGAGTGAGTTCACGAAATCTTACAATTGAAGACTATAAAAACGTTTTATTAACTGGGGCCTCACTATATGGTAATAGAACAATGTTTAGATCAAAAACACATAAAATAACTACAGTTAAAGTAAATAAAAAATTTTTTTGTGGCAAAGATAACAAAAGAAAACGTAATGTTAATGAAACACAATTTTTAGAGTTAAGTAATGAAGACCATGGTACGGCATCAATAAAACATCAGAGATTAATTGAAAAAGATATTTTAGAAAATGTTGAATGGCTAGAATCAAATTCATTTTGCTTAGGTGAGATGATACAAAATAATTATGTGAACGATGGAGAATCATTAGATAGCCCTAAATTTCAAAAGGAACATATTGAAAAAGAACTATTTTATAAATCAGTTGAATTGGAGATGTTTTATTACGATCGAGACTTTGGAAAATATAATTGAAAATGATTTTGAGTTTGTAAAAAGTATTTTTATTATATTTAATTTTAGTTTAAAACATTGTACAAAAATAATAATATTAAACTTAATATAAGATAAGATAAATATGTAAATAAAAAATAATTTACAAATAAAAATTAATTAAATAAATCATTTATTATACTACAACATGTCTTCCTTGTTTATCCAGCTAGTCTTTGAAAACCCGAGCCGCTTAACCAAAACTTTATTTCCTTTTCGCCTTACAATTTTTTCAACTAGGTATGTGTGGGGAAATCGTGTTTTTTTCAGTTCTTCTCTATAGAATCCGCCCTGTATCGGGCTACCATCTAAATCTTCAAGTAAGTATGTTTTATGGTATGTATTCTTCACCTTTCTAATTTTAAAGATTTCAGTTGTATAGTTTGGTGTATACCCTTTCTCAAAGACATGTTTATATTTACTGATACGAACGTGGTCCCCCTTACGGAATTTACTTGCAACAAATATTTTCAGGTGATTATACGATGTTTGTAATATTTGTTTTTCATTGGAAGAATTGACTTTACTTGGACTCATTTTTATTGTTCTATGCACTCTATTATTATATTTATAAATTAATTGTTTATACATATCCACTTATATTTTCCATTGAAACTAAACACACGCCACATTAACTCTTTAAGAGTTCTATTGAAACGTTCAACTATTGATGCTTTTAGAGTACTGAAGGTTGAATAATGATTTATAACTTTTTATAACTTTTCATTAATACCTTAAATTTGGAATTAAAGAATTCAGTGCCATCATCAGTTTGCAGGTTTCTTGGTGTTCCATGACCCGATTTAAATATTCTCTCCATGGCTTGGGAAACATCATTTGCATTTTTTGATTTTAATGCCTCACCCCAAGCATATTTCGAAAATGTGTCTATAACAGTCAACAAGTATCGGTACCCATCATTAGATTTTGAAAAGGCTCCCATTTCAACCAAATCTGCTTGCCACAGATCGTTTATACCCCTTGTAATCACTCGTCTTCGTTGAAAGTTTTTTCGAGATAGTCCCTGCAACTCATATACGATTTCTCGCTTAATCATATTCTTCTAATAGGCTTAAAAACGACACCTTCTAACTCAATTGTGGTTTTTTTCGGTAATGATATCGGTTTTGTTACATATTTAAATATATAGTCCTCAATGGTTTTAATCTTTTCCAGAATTTTGGCAAAAATTTGGTCAGCGCTGTCTGCCCTCTTATTATTCAATTCAATTTTATTTTCTAAGCTTGAAATTTTTGTGAGTCGACGATTAACATTTTGAGTTATAATTATACCCGTTACTCGTAGAGTAAAAGGGTATACTAGATTCGTCGGAAAGTATGTAACAGGCAGAAGGAAGCGTTTCCGACCCCATAAAGTATATATATTCTTGATCAGGATCACTAGCCGAGTCGATCTAGCCATGTCCGTCTGTCCGTCTGTCCGTCTGTCCGTCTGTCCGGATGAACGCTGAGATCTCGGAAACTATGAGAGCTAGGCTATTGAGATTTGGCGTGCAGATTCCTGAGCTTCTTACGCAGCGCAAGTTTGTTTCAGTAGACTGCCACGCCCACTCTAACGCCCACAAACCGCCCAAAACTGTGGCTCCTACAGTTTTGATGCTAGAATAAAAATTTTAACTGAAATGTAATGTTCTCATCAATACCTATCGATTGACCTAAAAAAAAGTTTGCCACGCCCACTTTAACGCCCACAAACCGCGAAAACCTGTGACGCCCACAATTTTTATGCTAGATAAAAAATTTTAACTGAAATGTATTCGTCTCGTCATTACCTATCGATTGACTCAAAAAAAAGTTTGCCACGCCCATTTTAACGCCCACAAACCGCAAAAACCTGTGACGCCCACAATTTTCATGCTAGATAAAAAATTTTAACTGAAATGTGTTGGTCTCGTCGATACCTATCGATTGATCCAAAAAAAAATTTGCCACGCCCACTCTAACGCCCATAACGCTTAAATCTGTATACCGCCGGTAGGTGGCGCATTTTAATCTCGCTTTGCTGCTTGCATATCTCCATTTAGCTGAGTAACGGGTTCTTCCTTGTTTTTCTTAAATCTTCTCCCAACTTTCCGAGGATCTCATCAGTATATTGTTTCGTTGCTAGGTCATTGTTGTCTAAAGGCTTAGATCCGTTTTTGATACGTTTATTTTGAGCATTAAGATTACCGTCCTTATCGATGAATAATCCCTCAGTAGAATTAACACGTCTTTTCAAATTTTCTGATCGTTCCTTATCAACAGAAAAATGTCCAAACTTGTCGACAGACATGATGTTTATAAATGTAAAACATATTTGTCCTTCCTATTTATACCCATTAATATATAATCCTTTCTTCACGCAATTCCTCTAATATTGAAAAAATTTCGTTGTTGTGGCTGGTGTTACCCGCTCCTTTTGATGCTACTAAAATTTCCAATCGTTCGACTAACTCATTTACATCATTCCAATAAACATAGTTTGGATTTGATTTCTGAAGAGTCATGTAACCAAAACCTGTTTTTGAGCGAAGTGGAGTAGACGTTGTAGGACTGAAATCTTTGTCTATCAACTTCTTAATAATATGGCTATATTTGTATGCTCGTGTACCCTTGATTCTGTTATTAGGTTTAAAGCCTACTCTATGTATATTCGTTTCTAAAATAATATTTTTATACATTTTCAAGTCTTGATCATCATAGTTTTCAGGTTTACTAAGAAAAATTAGAGAGTACAGACCAGGAGTCAGATCACAACTCATTCCACTAGAAAATGTTATTTTATTATCTTTAATTTTTAATTCTTTATCTCCCAAAGTTAATGAATTGTTTGCGCTTTTTTTAGGTCCATAACCCTTATCCAACACATTTCCTCTGGTCAAATTACTGATATTAAAATCATAATTATAACTAGTGTTATTATCTTCTAGCTCTGCATCCACACCCATATCGGCCTCTCCTGTATACATTGGTAAAGGTGTTGTCCCTCTTTCTTCACTCTTTTCCGTCTCCTTTTTCTCTTCTTTTATATCTTCCTCTATATTCGTTTGTGAAAAGAATTGATTATAGGAATCACTATCATCGAAAGACCTTGGTGGAGTTATGTTTCGATTAGACTGCAGATCTTTCTCATTAGTTGTAAAGTAGAAATCGTCAAGCTCTCTCTCATCATCATCGTATTTTTTAATTTGCTTCTTTCACGCTTTACTTTTATACTATCTTTTACATTAGAAATCTTTTGTTTTTTATTTTCCTTAACAAGTTCATGCAAGGGTTCAGTAATAGGTTTAAAAGTTTCCTTCAATTGTAAATTCGTATGATTTTTGACTTGTTTGAGATCATCGAATTTTCGCTTCAAAGCAAATCTAGCTTTGGTTAACTGTGACAAAATGTTCATTGTAGTATATTTTTCAAACATTATAGGTGGAAGATTTAAAATTTTCGAAATTCATGTAGCCACTCCTCAGTTACTAAACAAATACTGTTTAGGGAACGCCAAAATCTGTAATATTTATAATATTTATTTCCGAAAAAAAAGATTCGATACATTTTCTTTATTATATTTAAAAAAGTGTATTTATTGTTATATTCTTAAAATCTCAATCTTTTTAATGATTACTGACTTATTTCTAAATACAAATTGTCATTACTTTTATAAATATTAAATTTTCCATCAACCATTTCATTGATGATATCATCTTGAAGAGAGGTGTACCTTTCCGGCATGTACAGAATGTGCTCCTCCAACTCGAGAGCAATAGATTCTCCAACCTTTGTTGTTTTGCGCTCCGCCTTGAAGATCGGGAATCTTACATTTTCAGGCATCCTTGTCTTCGATAGCAGTGGCTTTTTATTAAATTTGTTGAACTCTTTAACTACAATGTTCATCTGGTTTTCCTGATTCATGATGGTTGTTGACTTTTTTGGACTTGGTACAGTTGTTCCTTGTTGTTTTTAGCTGTATTTTGATGTTTACTACCTGTTTAGCAGTTGTTCAGTACTTGTTTCGTAGTTGCTTACTTCTTGTTTTAGCTGGTTAATAGCTGTTATTAGATGGTTATTATCTGTTTAGTAGCTGTTAACTAGTTGTTTACTAGTTGTTATAAGCTGGTCACCAGCTGTTTTGAGCTGTTATGAGCAGTTATAGGTTTTTTTGTTAAGAATGATCAAAAGTTCTTGTCCTCTAGATGACGTTCGATGTGAAGTAGAAACTTAGACTGTGAATTTGAACGCGTGCAGGTCCACTTTTTATACTATACAGAGTTCACACATACACGTACCCATACATTGATTTTCAACCCCCCAAATGTAAATTTACCATTTAAATATACCGGTTTTGACTCCACATTTTCTACGAAAGAAAGTAGAAAAGCGAGGCACAGGTGTCCACAGTTGTATGTATCAAAGTCTTGAATTCTATCGTAGTTGTATTGTATTCTATGTCCCAAGTATTTCACAACTTCTCTAGGTGGCTAGATTTCCAAAACTGTCGAAATAATGTATATTATTTTTATACCCGTTACTCGTAGAGTAAAAGGGTATACTAGATTCGTCGGAAAGTATGTAACAGGCAGAAGGAAGCGTTTCCGACCCCATAAAGTATATATATTCTTGATCAGGATCACTAGCCGAGTCGATCTAGCCATGTCCGTCTGTCCGTCTGTCCGTCTGTCCGTCTGTCTGTCCGGATGAACGCTGAGATCTCGGAAACTATGAGAGCTAGGCTATTGAGATTTGGCGTACAGATTCCTGAGCTTCTTACGCAGCGCAAGTTTGTTTCAGTAGACTGCCACGCCCACTCTAACGCCCACAAACCGCCCAAAACTGTAACTCCAACTTCCAAATTTTAACTGAAATGTATTGTTCTCATCAATACCTATCGATTGACCTAAAAAAAAGTTTGCCACGCCCACTTAAACGCCCACAAACCGCGAAAACCTGTGACGCCCACAATTTGCATGCTACATAAAAAATTTTAACTGAAATGTATTGGTATCGTCAATACCTATCGATTTATCCAAAAATAAATTTGCCACGCCCACTCTAACGCCCATAACGCTTAAATCTGTCTACCGCCGGTAGGTGGCGCATTTTAATCTCGCTTTGCTGCTTGCATATCTCCATTTAGCTGAGTAACGGGTATCTGATAGTCGAGGTACTCGACTATAGCGTTCTTCCTTGTTATTTTTATTATATGCAACCCAATGTGTACCACTTGATCGTGAATTATCTAAGTTTACTATACCACACTCCCTACTTTTTGGTGCTTCTGGGAGTAGATCTGTCATAAACACCCCTCTAAAATGTGGGATATATTTTTTTAGCAAAATGTATAATGTTGATATTTGATAGTGGTCTATTGGGTAGCAGAGAAATTAGTTTTTTCGCTTCTTAATTCCTTTCCCCTTACTATAGGGCTTAAGAAAGAAACCATAACCCTTTCTATAGGGCTTGAGATATAATCCTTCTCCTACAGCACCACTTTCAATTTTCCTATTGTGACGTTTTTTCTCCTCCATATCTTCTTTAGCCATTCTCGCATTGTTAATTGTTTTTGCAATTGCTGCACTACCACTTGCTAAACTACCAAGAGCGCTGAGGGCTGTCAAGATCGGCACGATTGGTAGAAAACCTCCAATTTTGGGTACATTAATTACACGAGGTACTTTAACATTTTTCTTAGAACCCATTGATTGATGAATTGATTTACGTGCAACTTTAATTGCACTCATAATGTCTAATGGTTTTTGTTTTTTTAATGTTTTAGTAGCAGCATTAATTACAGTCGAAAGGTTCGTCTTCTTCATTTTATTCTTCAATATCTTTTTCCTTCCTTTCTCTTCCGTTTTATTCAATCCCATACCAAATTTTTTCTTGGCTTTCATTATATTTGTAAAAAAGTATGCTGCTGCTCTTTCACCAAGACTGCTATCTGGTGCCTTGACACGCGACCAGGCTTTGTCAATTAATATGGAGTCTGCCCTATGTCGTTCACTCAATGCCTTGTTTTGAGAATATGCGATATCGTGCTCTTTGCAAGCTTCATCCAATGGGTTTATTCCTTGATCACCACGTTCCAACCGTTTCGGTAACTTTGTACCCGGTCCACAAAAATTATATCCCGGAATATGGGCTTCAAACGGTAATGTATTAATTAGCTTATCGACAAGACCACCACCGTGTTTACAATTAAAAATACGATTGATGCGGTTATAAAAACGTTTCCCCATTTTATTGATGTTTAATCATCAAAGATTTCTCATTGAATGAGGTACATTATGTTAAAAGATGCGTTTAATAAGTCAAAAACAAAAAATTTTAGTTAGAAATATTAACGATGAAAACGAAAAAAATCTACCGCCACGACATAGTGCTCTCTTACCGAACACAATAAGGGCTCTAATTGTTGGGCCTTCGAATTGTGGTAAAACTAATATTATGTTAAGTCTAATAGAGAGTCCTAATGGATTAAAATTCGAAAATGTTTATATAGTTTCAAAAAGTTTATATCAACCTAAATATGAGTACTTGGAGAAATTAATCAAACCGATTAAAGGAATGGGATATCATACATTCTCCCATAATGAGGGTGTACTAGACCCCAGTGAAGCTAAAAACAATTCCATTATGATATTCGATGACGTAGCTTGTGAAAAACAAGATAACATAAGATCTTATTTTTGTATGGGTCGACATAAAAATATCGACTCTTTTTATTTATGTCAAACGTATAGTCATATACCTAAACATCTGATTCGTGACAATGCTAACTTTATTATAATGTTTAAGCAAGATGATTTAAATATGCGACATATATATCGGGACCATATTAACACTGATATGAATTATGAAACATTTGTGAAAATTTGTCAAAAATGTTGGGAGGACAAGCACGGATTCCTATTAATTAGCAAGGATAACGATATGGATAACGGAAGATACAGAAAAAGATTTGATCAATTTATTATGATTTAAGGAGAAATTTCAATATAAAGCTTGGGTAGATACTTACAATCCCACAGTTTATCAATATGTCTAGATCACTAGCATTATCGTTGAATGGAAATAGTTCCATTATAAATACAAACTTTTTTCGACCTATCGAATTGAATGGTCGATATGAGTTCGCTCTTATCGATTTTAATATGTATAATTCGATTCCAAATATTGATGAAAAAAATAATCTCTTCCACATCGGTGACAAGGTTATTACAATTCCAACTGGATCATATGAATTGAATGATATCACCAATTTTATTTACAATAAAGTAAAAGACTATAACCTGGAAAATACATTTAAAATTCAAAGTTGAAATAACTACCATGCGAGAGTCAGTTTACTTTAATAAGGAAAGATCGGTTGGACAATTGTTTGGTTTCCATCAAAAAATACTAGAACCACATCCTACAAAAACCTATCGATCAGATCAGACCGTGAACATATTAAAAATTAATACAATTCGTTTGGAATGTAATATAATTAGCGGTTCATATGTAGATAATACACCGACTGTGACGAAATAAGCACACTATCTATACGCATAGTTGATCAAAACTGTGATTTGGTGAATTTACTTGGTGAAAACGTTTCTATTCGCATGCACATTCGGTTAATAGAATGATTATTTATTATAAAAGACGTAGCTTAAGTCCTAGGCCAAGCATTACTAATTGTAAAGCTATAGAAAGAGGATCGACAGTAAAAAGAAGCTCACTTACTTTGAAAAATAAACTATTTTTAAAGTCGTTAGGCTTAAAGCTTCGAGTATAATATAAAAGGTGGAAAGGAAAACAATGAACGAAATTTTAAATATTCGAGAAAAGGTTTACTCAGATGAGAGTATTTCGAAAAAAGAGTTTCATACTTATTCATCGTATAATCAAACATTTAAACCAAACAATGAAATTCGAATTACTATTCAAAATCAAGACTTGTACGTGCTTCCTCACGAAAGTTACCTTAATTTTCAAGGAATTATTATAAAAGATTCACCGAATGGACCTACAACTGATAATGTTACCACTTTTTTTAAAAATAATTGTATGGCTTACTTTTTGGATGAAATTAAGTACGAAATAAATGGATGTGAGATTGATAAAACACGATTTGTCGGTATGACTACAACCCTAAAAAATTATATATCTCTGGATAATCTTCAAAGTCAAAATCTATTAAATTCCGGATGGAGCAGTGGGGACAAAATTTCTACGGGACCCCACTTTAACTTTTCTGTACCATTAAAAAATTTATTGGGATTTGCTGAGGATTATAAAAAAGTTTTGTTAAATTGTAAACACGAACTAGTGTTGATGCTAACTAAGAATCTTGGTGATGTGTTTGAACAAACCAGAAATGAACAAACTTTTAAGTTGGAAATGACGAATATAACCTGGAAAATCCCCCATGTAACTCCGAGTGATTTTGCAAAAATTAAGATATACGATATTATTAAAAGTGGTTTAAGCCTACCAATCGCATTCCGGAGTTGGGATTCATATGTTAACCCCAAATTGGGGTGTGGAAGTCAACACAGCTGGAATGTGAAATTGTCGGCTAACCGCGAAAAACCAAGATTTGCCATAATTGGATTTACACTAAATGGAGAACTTATCACAAATAACTTATCAAACTTGAAAGTTCACTTGAATTCTGAGTCATATCCATATGATAATCTGAATGTTGATTTTAGTAAGAATCAGTATGCTCACCTATATGAAATGTATACAAGATTTCAATCTAGTTACTATAATCGTGAGTCACAACCATTTTTGACCCCAAATGAATTTAAATTGAAGGCCCCTATTATTGTGGTTGATCTTTCATATCAAAACGAATCAGTGAAAACTGGTCCTATTGATGTGAGAATTTCAATAGAACTGAAGACACCAAGTCATGAAAATACCCAAGCTTACTGTCTCCTCATACATGACCGTTTAGTTGAATATAACCCATTAAACGGACTAGTACAACGAGTT